>NW_027520947.1:600000-751758 GCF_052094955.1 Ictidomys tridecemlineatus
GGTCATGCAGATCTTAACTTAATCAATGCATCAGTCCTTTGAGAGGTATTAACTGGGAGGTAACTATAGGCAGGTAGGGTGTGGATGGAGGAGGTGTGTCCCTGGTAGCTTCCTTTGGTTTATATTTTGTCCTCCTTAAGTGGATCAACTTTGTGCTCTCCCTCCCCCTACTCCACCCCTGCTTTCTCTTCTGGTTCAATAACCTGAGCTGCTTTTATTTACCATACATGATGTTCTGGCCCACCTTGGGCACAGAGCAACAGAACAATGGAGTTGGTCACTGACATCTCTGAAACTGAGAGCCCCCAAATAAACATTTTCTCTTCTAGTTGTTCTTCTCATATTTTTTTACCACAGCAGTGAAAAAGCTGATAAAACAAACCCAGGGCCTGGCACAGTGGTGACATATGCTCAGCTCAGCCCAGGAGGCTGAGGCAAGAGGATCAAGGGTTCAAAGCCAATCTCAGCAAATTAGCCAGGCACTAAGCAACTCAGTGAAACCCTGTCTCTAAATATAATACAAAATAGGGCTAGGGATGTGGCTCAGTGGTCGAGTGCCCCGAGTAAATCTCTAGAACAACAACAACCACAAAAATGGGGCCAGACTGCCACAACTGTCCACCTCAGCCCTGTTTCCACAGGTGAGCTGGATTGGTAGAGCAGGATTCCCAGAATGGAAACTCAGAATAGAAAGGACATTTTGTTGTGGGAATTTGTCTGCACCCAAGGGAGCCAGAGACTATGCATCTCCAGAACCCAATGTTTGGAGGTGTGTTTGCTGGAGGCCTCAGAGCAACTTGAGGCTCACATGTGGCCCCCTGAGACAGACTCAGGGAAGAAGTGCCAGGAGATCCAGCAGGATTATTCCCAGACTAATTTCTCTGGGTAGCTGCCTGTCTGCTAGATAGACCACATGTGTGTAAATAACAAGATGTCTATGGCCCCTGGCCACCCCCTTCTAAGAAGGCACAAGCCACCACCAGCCCCATGCCTACTAGAGCAGAGCAAGAGAGGGTCCTGCACCAATTACATCACAGTATAAGACACCAATTTTTAAGTACCATCTAATAGCATAAAATTAAATAAATACAAAGATCTAAGTACTGTGATCAGTCAGGCTTTATTAAATCATCAGTGGTCTATATGTAAATCCATTGATTCCTTTACAGTAGTGGGTTTGACTCAGATGAAGCTGTATTACACTCCCAACATGGAAATGATATGAGGGAAAAGAAAGAAAGAAAGGAAGAAAGGAAGACAGAACCTGCAAAAGATATGTCCATTTTACTTTTGTTCCCATTAAGTTCTTTTTTCAATTCATGATACTCATCATTCACTTACACCACCAAAGAGTATTCAAGAAACCTCCTTGAAAAAGTGAGAGCTGACTTGGCCTCCATTTCAGAGAAGCTTAAAATAAAAGGCTGCAGCAGTTTGAAAACTTGGTGAGGGTCACTCATCTTGAAAGTCACACTACTCTGTGACTCAATTTGAGACTTTAGCTTCTTGCAGTTGCACACGTGTACACAAATTCTGAAATCTCTTTAATTTAGCAATTTGGTACCAAAACACTAAACTAGTAAAGTGAAAGACCACAGCAAAACTGAGTGTGTGCCCCTGCCCTGCTCCTCAACATCCTAAGTCACCATTCACACATTTCCCTTCCAGATTTCTCTGTTCAGAGAACAGGGTTCTAGACTGTGCTCCAAAACTAGCAATGCAATTTGGTGCAGTAGTCAACCAGCTGCCCCCAAACAGCTTTCCTCTCACAAATCTGGTAGGGATTTTTCTTTCAAAACCTCATGCCAATCTCCTCTCAACCTCCATAATTTTATCCAGGAGGATAAGATTCTGTGTGAATATCATTAATTCTGTTTTAGGAGGTAATTTGCTCCAAAGACTATACTCCCCACCCAGCTTTCCGGAATCTAGATAGGACTGCCCAGGAGATCAGAAGTGAATACTCAGACAGGTGCTCATGATTTCTGACACCAACCCCCTGCCATAATCTGTGTAACCTGTCAGGGAGCAGTATGTGGCAGCAGGCAGTGGTCCTGGGAGTTCAACAGACCAGGTGGCAGAACTTCTGAGATCAATATACTGTGGAACATGGCCACCCGCTTTCTCTCTGGACCTGGATGATCTGCCCTGGGTTGGTCAGGAGTTTCACTGGAACCTGATTTCCAACACCACTGTCCCTCACCCTCCCTTCAGCTCCACACCCCCATCCCATCGCCTAGAGCTTTTTCCCTGGGACCTCAGTTGAAACTGCTACTTTCTTCCCAACTACTTCCTGGCTTGGTTGTTGAGGGAATGTTACTAAGGAAACGTGAAGCCCTGTGCCTGGCACTCAAACCAGCAGAAGAAATACACGGCGTTTAAATAAAAAGACAGAAAATAAGTCATGAAAAACATTTCTTCTTTGCAATTAGGAAACAATACAAACCAAACACATCCGTCCAAGGCCAAACTCTCCCAAAAAAATTTTAAAAGCAAAACATCCGGGCAACCATTTCCATAAAGTGAAGCTGCACACCTGGGGCAAGGGCTGTGGGTGGAACTCAGTGTAGCATGCTCCAAGCCCTGGATTCAATACCCATGCACCAAAAACAAAACAAAAAAACACCCAGTGCAGAATGGGCTATATCGATTATCCATGTAGCATACTAAGCCAATGTTGTTGCTAACTGGGGTTGCTGGATAGGCTAAATTAAAAGGATTTCAGAATTTGTGTACACTTGTGCAACTGTGACTGTTGTAAACTGTCATGCGACCTAGAAATCCTTGGCATCAGGTAAGAGAAAGCTGGTAACGCCTAAGTCATCCACCAATTGGGTATTCTGTGTGACTAAGAAATCTGAGGCACTACTTGGCTAGTACTGGTTTCCCTCCACTAAGTTCTGACCTGAAAACGCAACCTTGGGAGGTGCTTCAAATCTCAAGCATAGCTAGCTGTATTTGAAAGAAAGGAAGAAAGGAAAAAAGGAAGAAAGGAAGAAAGGAAGGAAGGAAGGGAGGGAGAGAGGGAGGGAGAGAAGAAAATGAAAGAAGAAAGAAAGAAAGAAAGAAAGAAAGAAAGAAAGAAAGAAAGAAAGAAAGAAAGAAAGAAAGAAAGAAGAAAAGAAAAAACCTTTCACCGGAAGTTACTCAGAAAAAGAACATTTCAAAGCACAACTAAGAAATCACAGGCAAGGAAAAAAACAGGAACGTTTCCGCTTAATTCGTTCACATTCAGAGGTGAAAAATTCTGAGAAAAGGCTAAATTGGATCTTCTGGGCCTACCCGCACTTGCCTGAACAAAGAAATCTCAGATATGGCCAAAGGGAATCCTGGTACACTTAAGTAATGGTAGCACTCACCTTTGGTGCTAAATCATGCCTTCCACAGCAAACCTAAGTGGAAAGACTGCTACACCTGCAAATCAGCAAGGAATCTTTTCAAACTGGTGATCTGTGCACTTGTCCTATGTGTGCAATCTCCTGGTCCTGCCAACAGAAATCATAAGATTGATAACCACCCCTGCAGGACTTTTGACAGAATCAAAATTACGCATTCCTTAAAAAACAAAGGAAGACATGAGAATAGAAATAAAACAAACTGGGTGGGACTGAAAAAAAAGACAAAAATATACAGAATGCATAAATACTTAAACCAAATCAGTATGTAAAATTGCGTTAGAGCCTGGTATGGTGGCTCATGCCTACTGTAATCCCAGCAACTTGAAAGGCTGGGGATCACAAGTTTGAGGCCAGCCTCAGCAACTTAGTGAGCCCAGTCTCCCAAGCAACTGAGTGAGAGGATGTCTCAATAAATAAATAAATATTTTAAAACCACGTTGTAAAAACGAGAGGAATATGAACTGAGCAAAGCCACGGGATATTTATATTGCAAATCGCGCTAAGTAACAAAACTTAATGAGTATTAAGGATTAAAAAATAAAATCGAGAAAACAATTCATTCTTTGAAGCTACAAAATTCTGAGAGTGATTCTAAAATTGTACATGTCATTTCTAAAAGTTGAAATGGATAAAAGTCTAAATTTATGGAATGGAATGTGTAATAGGACGAATACAAACATTTGAAACAGAAGAAAACGGCAAGTAATATGCGACCTGAAACGTTACAGAGAATCGTCAGGAGAAAGAGAATTTTTAAAAATTGACAAAGAACAACTAAAGGCAAATCTCAGTGCGTTTTGATTTCCTAGTGAAGTCGTTTTGTAACCCAGAATCTTTTCACAGAGTAAGTTCCCAGCGGCTCCTTCTCCGACCTAAGGCTGCCTCGCTGCCAGAGAAGGATGGCAGCAGCCCCAGGCGTTGAGAACTGGGGCGAATCCACCAGGAGGGCTGAGGAAAGCAGGTGCGGGGTCCACCAGCTGGGGGAGACAGGTCGGGAACTGAACCGGAGCCGGCTGGAGGGCACTCGGAGAGACACTGGTCCGCAGAGGTCTGGGTGTTTGGCGGCTTATCGCCAGGGTAGGGGCTGGGGGGGCTGCATCCTTGGCAGTGAAATCTGCTACAGCTTCACTACCTCGGGCTCTTCCACAGGCTCCTCCCCGTTTGCCTCCAGTTTCTGGCATCTCAACTTCCTGGCCTCGGTTGGTTCCCAGGAGCTCTGGACTCCCGCGGAATCCGTTTTTCAGGTGGCCCCAGCGCCCCGGCCAACAGGACTGGAGAGCCGCTCCCAGAGGAAGTCACAGTTGTAACCGGGAGCACTCTCCTAGGACATGGTTGAAAGGGAGAGGACGAGGCCACCGGCTTCTAAGCACAGGAGGAGGCCGCGCCTCTGGCGCCACCTCCACGGAATCCCAAGCTGCTTCACAGGGCCCAGAAAATGCTGCTCCATCGCGTGAGCCTCAGGGAAGGAGGACAGAAGCCTCTGCGCTGCTGGAGAGAGGAGGCAGAGGCTCCACACCATCAGAGTATTTATGTCCTCCAGGCGGAGGGCGGAGACAATCCGGAGAGGCTAAAACGCAGTGACAGCAAACTCCTGGAGCTCAGTAGATGAAAACAATATGATAGAAATTTAGATCGCACATAAAACGGAAACGATTAAACGCTGCCGGAAAACGTAGCCGAATAACAAACGAAATAAACGGAGCTGAAGGGAACAGAACCAAGAAATCCAGAGCAAGCTCTGCGGCCTGCATCACTGTGATGGTTGCACAAATCGCCTCCTGCCCATTTATGCAGTATCCTGCCAGCACTGCACCTGGCCGCTGTGTGGGCTCCAGCTCTCTTAAAACAACAGGAGTGTCCCGTTTCTGGCACCAGTTTCCTACCGAGCCGTGGCATTTCTCCCAGCTGGGCCTGTGGGTGGAGCTGCCGCACCCTCTCCCAAAGCTCTTACTTCTCCTTAACCAACCGACTAAAGGACTAAACGCAGCCCAAAGCCCTGTTCTTTTGACAACAGCAACGCCCTTCGCTCGAGCCTGGTGTCTCCTGTGCCACTGCGTCTGGGTTCCCAAGCCGCTAGGCACAGGTCTCATTGCCAGGAGACCTAGGGGCCAGGCAGTGATTGCCATCCCTTGTAGGTTCAGTTCCCCTTCAGCTCCGATTATTTGGATTTGTTATTTGGCTTCCTTTTCCTGTCTCTAATCCTTTCGGTTTTCTGTAGGAGACTCCACCCGCCAGAGAGCAATATATACCCAATAGCCACGCCCCCAGGGAATCCCTTCCTCAGGCCACACCCCGCAGGCCTCCTCTGTCAATCTCTTCAAGGATTCATTCACCCAATAAATCAAGGTTAACATTAAGCCCAATCATTTCTCCTCTAATCTTTGCATTGTCTCACACGTGAACTTTCGGGGCACATCACATAAACACAGGCTCCTGGAGGAACAAGTCAGGAGGCACAAAGATTTCCAGACTGCAGAAGGCCATTGTTGATTGCCCAGTTTCTGGTCAAGTAAGCCAATTTAATCAATTCTCCTTTGATAATTATACTTCCTGTTGATTCTGTTTCTCTGGAGACCCCTGACTAATACAAAATTTCCTTCCCCCAATTTTGGTACTGAGTGATTTTTATGGTTATTCACATGTATTTATTTTCTACTTTACCTTGTGCTTTTTTCCTTGATCAGAAAATTATTTGAAATGCTTTTTGCTTTCTACAAATGTGTTAATTTTTATTTCCCCTTCTTTATTATTGATTTCCAGCTTCATCCCATTGGGTGTTTAGAAGACACTGACGGCTATCTTTAAAATGTTTTGAAAAATCTCTATTATGGGCCATGAATACCTTTCATGAGGGATTATAACCTAACTTACACCAAAGAGCCCCAAGTCATCCTCTTATATTGGTGACTCATTTTTCAAGATATGAATTGTACAGTCGGATATGAGAAGATCAATCAGACTAAAGAACCAGATCTGAAAACCAAAACTCATTTTCCATTTTTAAATTTGTTTTTGGAAGTATTTCTACCCACAAGTACCCTGCAGGCAGAGTTCAGGAAGAAAAAGGGTTAAAACCAAACCATGTTGTGAGAATCTGGGTATTGTGCTGACAACCCTGCTAAAGCCATAAGAAAAATATCTATTTTTCAGTGACTTGAATGGAGAAAGATAGCTGCCAAACTACACAAACTAACAGATTTTTGGTGTTGTTAATCTCATTAACTGAACTTTGTGATGGGATTTCCTTTTAGGATTAAAGCCAACACCACCCAGGTTGCCGCCCCTTATAGGTTCAGTTCCCCTTCTTGTTATTCGGCTACATTTTTCTATGACATTTAATCCTTTCGGTTTTCTTTAGAAGACTCCACTCGCCAGAGAGCAGTGTATGCCCAATAGCCACGCCCCCAGGGAATCCCTTTCTCAGGCCACACCCACCGGCCTCCAGTTACCACTCATTCTCATCAGAGATTCAGTCACCCAGTAAATCAAGGCTAATTAAGCCCAATCATTTCTCTTCTAAACTTTGCATTGTCTCACACGTGAACTTTTGCGAAAAATCACATCAACTGTAACACAGGCTCCTGGAGGAACAAGTCAGGAGGCAGAAAGATTTCCAGACTGCAGATGGCCATTGTTGACTGCCCAGTTTCTGGTCAAGTAAGCCAATCTAATCAATTCCCTTTTGATAATCATACTTCCTGTTGATTCTGTTCCTCTGGAGACCCCTGACTAATATAACTTACTGGTCACTGTTCCTGCTTCATCTCCCAAACTTTGGTACCCAGTGATTTTCATTGTTATTCACATCTATATATTTTCTACTTTACCTTGTGCTTTTTTCCTTGATCAGAAAATTGTTTGAAATGCTTTTTGCTTTCTACAAATGTGTGAATTTTTACTTCCCCTTCTTTATTATTGATTTCTAGCTTCATCCCATTGGGTGTATACGAGACACTGACGGCTATCTTTAAAATGTTTTTAAAAATCTCCATTATGGGCCATGTTGTGAGAATCTGGGTATTGTGCTGACAACCCTGCTAAAACCAGAATAAAAATATCGATTTTTCAGTGACTTGTATGGAGCAAGGCTGCCTCCCAACTATACAAACTAACAGATTTTTGTTGTTGTTAAACTCGTTAACTGAACTTTGTGATGGGATTTCCTTTTAGGATTAAAGCCAACACCACCCAGGTTCCCAGTCTGTAGTTATAAAGTCCCTGGAGGCCAGAGGGGTTTAAGAACACCCAAACTGCTGTCTGCTAAGTCCCACATACTTGGTGGTGCCTGGTGTGAGGCCCACAAAGCCATGGAGCAGAATTCCCTGCTGTGTGCCACAGGCTTGGAATTCTGCAGAGCAGCCGCCAGGGCTCCAGAGGCCTCCAACCCTGAGCTCACTATATCCTGGGCCCTTGCCACTGTCCTTCTACATCCACCCAGCAGATATCTCCTATGACCACCAAGACTTCCTCTGTGACCTGCATTCTACACCCCAAGGGCTTTTTTCCTAGCATAGGTCAAAAAAAAAAGGTGACTTTCCCAGAGAACACAGCACCTTGTGCCAGGTCACAGAGCCTCCTTTCCTGGACTAGGCATCTCTGAAGAAGAAGCCCCAGGCGCCCCCATAAAAGTCAGGGGTCTCACAGGTATCCCTCCATTGGTTGCCCACTGGGACTCCCTTGTCATGTTCTAGGTACACATGTGAGGGATGTCTGGAGCCCAAGAAATCTGGTTGTGGTGACCCTTGGAAGAAGGCTTTCCTACTGCCCCTGCCAGCAGCCAGGAGACTAGCCAAGGCTGTTGGGAGTGGATTCCAGGCCTTCTGCGCAGGACTCCCTGAGGCTTCTTGAGTCTGCCACCTTTGAAACCCAGGAGCATTGAGAATTCTCGTGCAACTCTTGTTTAGAAAAGCGTTTTGGAAGGGATCATGTTTTCTCAATAAAATTGTGCCAAAATGTGAAATTCTTTGTTGTATAGTCCTCCTGTTGGGAATGTTGGGGAAAGTGGAGGCTCAAATGTTGGGTGGTAAGAGACCATGTCTATATTTAAGAGGGTCAAGTCTGGATCTAAGAGGGCCCTACCTCATTGTTCTTGCTTTGCTTATTGGCAGGGTGGGTTAGTGACTTTTGCTAGATATAGGTAGATTAGACGGGTAACTAGTGTACCAGGGGTTTCACATGCTTTGTCTCCAAGCAGATACACAGCAGTCTTGAGCACTCAGCTTGAGAAAAGATCTTCCTGTGCCACCCTGTTTTCACTAAGGTTTTAAGACAATATGTTAATATTATGTATCAGATGTTATATTAGGTATGAGAGTTAATTGTTTTCTTTCAGTTTTACAAGAAATTAAAACAATTTTGTAGGCCCCTAAAATATTGTAAGGCCTTACATTACTTTGTCTAGTGGGTGGGTAAGACCTGCCTGGTATCCTAGGGATTTGTGTTAGCAGCAGCTGGGCTCTGGCTCTAGAAGGGCCAAATTATAAACCCACTTTAAAGCAGAATTCACTTGGTCCTGCATGTTTAAGATGAAAATTTGTAAGGGAGTCTATGCTTTTGTGTGTTTTCCTAGACTCCCAATGATAAAAACTCCTCCTCCTTGGATTTTTGTGACAAAAATTTTCCAGTAAAACCTACACTGTGGCTTCTTTCTCTCAAACAGAGATTTCTTTATGAATCATTTTCAATTCAAGATCATGAGACTCTTCATTGTATTTCAGGAAAACAATACCATATATAAAATAAACATAATCTCCTAGGAGAGTCTTAAAATTTTTTAAAAAGGGCTGGGTTGTGACTCAGTGATAGAGCACTGCCCTAGCATATGCGAGCCCTGGGTTAGATCCTCAGCAGCACATAAAAATAAATAAATAAAAACATAGTTATTATGTCCAACTAAAACTAAAAAATAAATACTATGTTTTAAAGCATAATTCCTTTCAATGTAAGATTTTGAAATAGAGTTAGTGATGGTGAAAGTCAGCCAGCTTTGTGTACTACCTCTATGTAATTGACCATTAGCAATGCCTAAAATGTCCATAATTCTATTACTCCATCATTTATACTACTCAGAAGGTTGAGGCAAGAGGATCATAAGTTCCAGTCTAGACTCAGTAATTTAAAGAGGCCACAAGCAACTAAGTGTGACTCTCTCTTAAAAGATAAAAACAGCAGAGGATGAAACCCAGTGTAAAGGTATCCCAGGTTCATTCCCAAGTACCAAGAAGAAGAAGAAAAAAAAATTAATGTCAGTTTTCCTTTTCTATTAATTTATTCTGCTAACATTATTTTTATCATGTGCTATGCTATGTATTTCTTCCCATGATTATCAATACTGATAGCATAAGTTGTATAAAGACTTTTAGAGAGATCTAATTTTGTTTTATGCAAATTTAACCAAAGGAAAGTACAGCTAATTATTTGGCTAGGCTGTGTATGTGTGTGTGCATGCATGTAAAAACAATGAAACTTTTTTGTACATCTACTTTTGTAACGTATAAAATCTCCCAAGGTCTGGAAACTTTGGGCAGTGGCATATGTAGTCATGTCTCATTGTGTTTTTTTGTTTTTTTCTTTCTTCCCCTTGGTGGTGCTGGTGATTGAAACAAGGGCTTCACACATGGTCAACAAGGCCTCTAACCCTCACCTCCATCTCAATTTTTTTTTTGAGACTGGAACTTGCTTATTTACTGTGGCTGACCTTGAACTTGTTTCCCCCCTCCCTCAGACTCTAAGTCTTTGGGACTACAGAACTGAGCCACTACACCTAGCTTCCTGCCTTTCTTTATCTTGGAGACTAATCCTCCAGTTGTTCTCAAGTTTCAAAAAAATCAACAAGGAGAGGGAAATGATGAAAAGCTGATTAAGACTTTAAGTCTTTAAAGTGAGGGTGATCACATGGCATGTTTCTCTATATCTGAACTACAAAAATACTCTAACTCCTCTTTGATCCTGTACTCCTATTCCAGGCCATGGACAATTAAACTGATGAGAAACACAAGGAAAACAGATCTAATCCCACTGTTCAGGAAGACCTAGCACCTAAACCCCTCTAAATCCAAATCCCCTTAATCTAAAGCCAACTGGATTTCAGGGAACAGGAAAATGTAAAAGTTTATGTCCCTCCTAATGAAGACATTTACTTCCTTTAAAGCTCAGCCCAGTGTATAGTAATTTATTTTCATTCTTTGCTACAGGATATTGCTCTGTTGTTCAGGGTGGCTTCAAAGTCCTGGGCTCAAGCAAGGCTCCTGAGTCTGAGCCTTCTATGTAACTTGGACTAGTGGTACACATCATGGCACCATGCTGATGATAATTGGCTAAAGCAACCTGAGCAAACTGATATTTGCCATGTGGCATGTGGCAAAAGGTGCAACTTATGCAGTCCTGGTGGAGAAACAAATAATATCCATGTGCTTCTGCCATTTTCAATGCTTTGTTCACTCATATCACTCAATATAATTTTACTCTATAGGTTCTTAACAAGGAATTGACAATCCTTAATGTTAGGCACTGCAATAAATATAATCCATTCACAGTAAACAATTTTAGATTAATTCTAAGCACTGAAAACACACTTAATCATGACAGGCTCATGAAAGACTGAAAGGGTAAAGTTTCTAAGCTGGAAAGCTTGAATGTAAAAGATTAGGTATTATTAAGTTCCTCTGTTACACCCAGATTCCTGAGATAGTTAAAACAATGCCCTATTGGCCATTTAGCCTAGGGCCCTGTGCAGTTCATCACAGGGCCCGAACCAATCAGTTTGAATGTGTAACCCGCTTAGGAATGACCAATAACCCCTGCCCAACCTGTTCCCCCAATGAATGTGCCAATCACGTCTCAGAGTTGTTGTTAAATTTTCCCGCGCCTCATGATGATTTGTTCTGATGTATGCAAAGCCCACCGCCCTCTCCAGAAAGTGTACTTAAGCTCTGCTTGACCTCAGCTCTGGGCTCCGGGCTGCTCTCCCCTCTTGAGTGAGCACGGGGCCCCAGCGCGCTGGAATGGATCCCCAATGAATCCCCTTTTGCCAATTGCATGGAGCCAGTCTCTTGTGTGGTTTCTTTCTCGATATTCCGCTGGACCCTTACAAGACACTCCCTGTGCATGCTAAGCTGAAGTGTCAAATCAAACCTTTCAAGCCTTGGGCTCTAAGTCTAGCAGATGCACACTTACTCTGACTGTGGTAGTCAGATCAGGAACCAAGGCAGGCTTCTCCTAGGGTGGAGCTTATGTCTGGCTGAGGAGGCAGTCATAGGGAAAAGTTCTTTCTCACTAGAGTCAAGAGGCTGCTGTAGAGTCAAGAGGCTGCTGTAGAGTCAAGAGCTGTGAGAACAATGCTTTGAGGATCAGGCAGATAAGAAGAGTTGGGATGTCAGTCTAGGTCCTCATCAAGCTCTCAGGCTTGTGTGCATCAGTGTCAGCTGGCAGAATATCTGTTTATTTGACCCATCATTTATACTAAATTTTGGGGCTTCTTATCATCCTTTCAATCCCTATCAACTGCCACCAGGTTTCTCAGTTACATCATTTGCTCTGGGGTTAAACATCTGGTCTGGTTATTGTCACTCTGATTTTCTTGCTTTTTGCTCTCATCAGGGTGAGGGCAAGATGGGAGAGACTCGACTCCGAGCTTGTCAGAGTAGGGAGAAGTGACTATTTTGTTTTTGGTCCTGGGAGTTTGGAAACTGTCTGAGGAAAAATAAATATATGGAGAGTTCAACAGCTCAGATTGCTGCATCCAAATAAATGACAATAGACAAACAGTTACACTTGTATGTGCCCCTCCTTCCCTGGTAACCTCGGGGCAGGGAGAGGGCAGCAGCGGAGGTGGCCTGGACATTTAGCTCTTAGTCAGTTGGGCACATCTATTTGGATGATTGCTGCCAGTTTCATAGGGCAGATGTGGGGTTGAGAGAAATGTTCAGGGCTATAAAGGGTGTGAGAGGGAGGTGCTGGAGTAACAGGAGGCTTATCTCAGCTCTGTTTGTCTGCAGATGTGCTGGGCTTTGGCTAGGGCTCAGGGCTGGCTCTGATGCCTTCTAACTCTTGGGCACAAACAGTGTGTTTTGTTCTCTTTTTTAAATTTTTTTTAGACTTTCTCTGAGGGTCTCTTGACATCTCTTTATCTTTAGACCATCTTCTTTGTTGGGGCCCCATCTTAGGTCTGGATAATGGGCTGGAAACTGGAATTGTAACATATCTTGGAGTAGCACAACCTGGCTAAATCTGCATATGTGTATTCCTGCCTTTTGTTCCTATAAATTGCAACACTAGTGTAAGATTAGAGAAGAAAGACTAGCTGCCTTCTCAGTTTGGGTCAAACTACAATTAAATTCATTTTTTCTTTTTATATTGTTTTTTTTCTTATTTCAGATGCAAAAGCCAAATCCACTCCATCTGTACACCAGCAAGACCTTTGCCCTGGGGTGCCAGGAACTGGGAGGTTGAGACAGGAGAATAACAAATTCAGGACCAATATGAAGTGAGATTCCATCTCAAAAGCATAAACAAAATGATGATGACTGAAGAAAAAAACACAAAATTTTAGAAAAATAAACTCTACTCAGTTATAATTTAGCAACTTGCCATCAAAGACAATACAAACTCCCAGTGTAAGAATTGTTCTGGAAAATCTACATTTACAAGACCAGGATTCTCATCCTGGCTGGACACTAGAACATTCAAAAGAACTGATGGTATCTGGGCCCTGACCCACCAAAAATTGGTCTTAGGAGGCCAATATACAATTCAGGTTGAAAACACCTGCCATATACTCCATCTGTTGATTGCAGTAGAATTTATAGGGGCAAAAATTTGTCCTGTTTTGCAAAGCACTGCATATACAACTTGTCCTTCCAGGGCTGCTTTTTTTCCTTCCTTCCTTTCTTTCTTCTTTCTTATTTTTTGTTTTTGCCATACTGGTGTTCAAACCCAGGGCCTCGTGCATGCTAGGATCCCTCTACCACTGAGCCACATCCCCAGTTCCCAGGGCTGCTTCTGACCAGCTTCTCACTGAGAGAGGACAGGAAGTTCATTTGCTTACCTTCATCTCTCCTTCCACTTCTACTTTCAACACCACCTGCTGAAACTCCCTATTGTATTGTCAGCTCTTTTTTATTTTATTTTTTTAAAGAGAGAGAGAGAGAGAGAGAGAGAGAGAGAGAGAGAGAGAGAGATTGAGAGAATTTTTTAAATATTTATTTTTCAGTGTTCGATGGACACAATGTCTTTATTTTATTTATTATGTGGTGCTGAGGATCGAACCCAGTGCCCTCTGCATGCCAGGTAAGCATGATACTGCTTGAGCCACATCCCCAGCTCCCCCTTTTTAAAATTATTATTTTTTAGTTTTACATGGACACAGTATCTTTATTTTGTTTATTTACTTTTATGTGATGCTGAGGATAAAACCCAGTGTTTTTTAAAATTTTCTTCCTTTTATGGCTCTATATCCTTGTGAGTTGGGGAAAAACAGCACATTCTATTTTATGGAACTGTCTTTATATTTTTGCATAAAAACAACCTTCCTTTCTCTTGTTGACAGTCAGAATTATCTTTGATAATATATAATCAATTTCTCAGTTTACCAGGGATACATGTAGTGAAGTAAACCTCAGAGATGGATGTTTAAGATTATGTTATGACCCTAGAAGCAGTTGATAAGAGACATTTGGAAGAAATTCACGACAATGTGATCATCTTGTATAAATGATTCTTTCCTCCCCTATTTCATGTAAGAATGTCATTAGATGTAGTTAGCAATCTGTTAAATAGACTTCCTTGTCAAACCCAAGACTGAGAACTGTTTTTTAGTCATTTGCCAAAGTCAATGCTTGGCACCAGAATCACGAGCCACCACACAGCTTTGTAGATTCAAACAGCAATTCTTTATTCCAGCTCTCACACCACCTCCACACAGGTCCAGGGGCAATCACGTTCTGCCGTCTCCCGCACAATTCACCTACTCCATGAGGCTATCTCCAAATCCCATTTTAATCTCACGAGAACTCAACGGGAACAAGCAGCAGGAACACCCTAATCCCAGCAATAATCTTCAACTTCCAACTTCCCTAAAACCCATTATCTTAAACTGGCAACGCCTTAAACTCAAGGAGCCGGTTACTTCCTCAAACCTGATCAGCTCTAAACCTGGATCCGCCTTGGTCCTTGAGCAAGGTCACCTTATTAAAGCATGCATGCAATGTCCCACCGAATGTCCTCTAAGCAGCATGGGGTACGCTTGGCAAGGAAATTTCGATGCGTCATTCCTACTTGGTAATGGCCCTCAGCAGTCATTTTTACAGAAATTTGTACATAAACTGCCTTGCATTTGAGATGGGTTCATCAAATATTTAACTGAATTACTCATATTAATCAAACTGTAGATGAGGAGACACCCAAACCCTAAATTAACTATAAACCTAAATAGCATCCAGATTCTTAAAGCTATCCAAAAATAGAGTAACATGAGTGTATTATCAAAAGGTAAATTTAACTTCCACAAAGTCTGCCCTTAGGGTGAGCACCATACATGACATCCTAGGGGACTTTCTCCAGGAGACTTCCCCATTCCTGCACTATTGGTCAAAGTAGAAGGAGAGCAAGTTTGGATAAGTTTAGTATGTTATGTACCACAGACCTGAATGAGAGACCGACCTAAGCAAAACCTTACCTAAATAGACCTGGGGAAGAAAAACAATGGCTTTCCTAAATTCAGAACTTTTTAGGAAACAGGTGCTATATTGAGTTCTTTATAAATAGCAAGCCTCACTTTTACCCACCATTTGGAGATGAAGACAGTTGACAAAACTGAGGGGTAGAACATTAAGTAACTTCCCCGAGGTCTCCCAGCTCAGGAGTGGCAGTGCTGGGATTTGAACTCAGGCTATATGGCTCCAGACTCATTATCTCTCCACTATGCTACCTCTCCAAATATATTATTAAACTTTCTTCCTCTTATGTAATAAATTAAGACTTTTTCTATTTTTTTCCACTGCCACCTAGAACTCATTTGTCTTGTATTCCATTCCTAGCTCATTGGACAAACTTATTCATAAAACCCATTCTTAAAAACTACACTCTGTTGACAAGAATCCTAAAGAACAAGAAATAAATCAAGTATCAATAAATATATGGATTCAAACTGAAAAGCTTCTTCTCAGAAACAGAAACAATGAGGTGAAGAAAGAACCTACAGAATGGAAGCAAATTTTTACTATATGCACATCAGAGAAAGCACTAATGTCCAGGATATGTAAAGAACCCCAAAAACTTAACACTGAAAAACCAAATAACCCAATCAATAAATGGGCTAAGGAACTGAACAGACACTTCTCAGAAGATATACAATTGACCAACAAATATATGAAAGAATGTTTAACTTTTTTAGTAATTAGAGAAATGAGAATCAAAACTACTCTAAGATTTCATCTCACTTCAGTCAGTAATATTAAGTGTTGTCAAGAATATGAAAGGAGGGGCTGGGTATGTGGCTCAAGCGGTAGCGCGCTCGCCTGGCATGCGTGCGGCCCGGGTTCGATCCTCAGCACCACATACCAACAAAGATGTTGTGTCCGCCGAGAACTAAAAAATAAATGTTAAAAATTCTCTCTCTCTCTCTCACTCTCTCTCTCCTCTCTCACTCTCTCTTTAAAAAAAAATAATATGGAAAGAAAGGCATACTCATACATTGCTGTTGGGACTGCAAATTGGTGGAGATTCCTTAGAAAACATGGAATGGAACCACCATTTGATCCAGCTATCTCACTCCTCAGTTTATACCTAAAGAACTTTAAAACAGCATACTACAAAAACACAGCCACATCAAATTTATAGCCGCACAATTCATAATAGCTAAACTGAAGAAGCAATCTAGATTCCCTCTATAGATTAATGGATAAAAAAATGTGGTATATATACACAATGGAATATTATTCAGCAATAAGAGAATAAAATCATGGCATTTTCAGATAAATGGATGGAGTTGTAGAATTGTGTTAAATGAAGTAAGTCAGTCTCAGAAAACTAAAGACCAAGGTTTTCCCTGATAAGTGAATGCTGATCCATAATGGGTACATCATGGGTGGAATGGATTAACTTTGCATAGAGCAAAAGGTAGTGTGGGGAAGGGAGGGGTCATGAAGATAGAAAAGATGGAAAAATGAGTTGGACATCATTACCCAGGTACACGTATAATGACATTAATAGTGTGACCTTACTTTTGCACAACCAGAGAAATAAAAAATTGTTCTCCATTTGTGTACTATGAATCAAAATGTTCTCATGTATAAATTCTGCTCTCATGTATAAATAATTATAAAAAATAAATTAATTATCAACTCTAAGCAGGAAGTGTGAATCAGGCGGCATAGCGATACCAGCTTTCAAACTATACTACAGAGCAATAGTAACAGAAACAGCATGGTACTGGTACCAAAACAGGCTGGTGGACAAATGGTACAGAATAGAGGACACAGAGACTAATCCACAAAGTTACAACTATCTTGTATTTGATAAAGGGGCTAAAAGCATGCAATGGAGGAAGGATAGCATCTTCTACAAATGGTGCTGGAAAAACTGGAAATCCATATGCAAGAAAATGAAACTGAATCCCCTTCTCTCGCCATGAACAAAAATTAACTCAAAATGGATCAAGGAGCTTGATATCAAATTAGAGACTCTGCATCTGATAGAAGAAAAAGTTGGCTCAGATCTACATATTGGGGGGTCGGGCTCCAAATTCCTTAATAGGACATCGATAGCACAAGAGTTAATAACAAGAATCGACAAATGGGACTTACTTAAACTAAAAAGTTTTTTTCTCAGCAAGAGAAACAATAAGAGAGGTAAATAGGGAGCCTACATCATGGGAACAAATTTTTACTCCTCACACTTCAGATAGAGCCCTAATATCCAGAGTATACAAAGAACTCAAAAAATTAAACAATAAGATAACAAATAACCCAATCAACAAGTGGGTCAAGGACCTGAACAAACACTTCTCAGAGGAGGACATACAGTCAATCAACAAGTAAATGAAAAAATGCTCACTATCTCTAGCAGTCAGAAAAATGCAAATCAAAACCACCCTAAGAAAAAAAAAAAAAAACACCCTAAGATACTGTCTCACTCCAGTAAGATTGGCAGCCATTATGAAGTCAAACAACAAGTGCTGGCCAGGATGTGGGGAAAAGGGTACTCTTGTACATTGCTGGTGGAACTGCAAATTGGTGCAGCCAACTTGGAAAGCAGTATGTAAATTCCTGGGAAAGCTGGGAATGAAACCACGATTTGACCCAGCTATTGCACTTCTCGGACTATTCCCTGAAGACCTTAATAGAGCGTACTACAGAGATACTGCCACATCGATGTTCATAGCAGCACCATTCACAATAGCTAGACTGTGGAACCAACCCAGATGCCCTTCAATAGATGAATGGATAAAAAAATGTGGCATTTATACACAATGGAGTATTACACAGCACTAAAAATGACAAAATCATGGAATTTGCAGGGAAATGGATGGCATTAGAGCAGATTATGCTAAGTGAAGCTAGCCAATCCCTAAAAAACAAATGCCACATGTCTTCTTTGATATAATGAGAACAATTAAGAACAGAGCAGGGAGGAAGAGCAGGAGGAAAAGATTAACATTAAAAAGAGACATGAGGTGGGAGGGAAAGGGAGAAAAAAGGGAAATTGCATGGAAATGGAAGGAGACTCTCATTGTTATACACAATTACATATAAGAGGTTGTGAGGGGAATGGGAAAAAAAACAAGGAGAGAAATGAATTACAGTAGATGGGGTAGAGAGAGAAGATGAGAGGGGAGGGGAGGGGGGATAGTAGAGGATAGGAAAGGTAGCAGAATACAACAGTTACTAATATGGCATTATGTAAAAATGTGGATGTGTAACCGATGTGATTCTGCAATCTGTATTTGGGGTAAAAATGGGAGTTCATAACCCACTTGAATCTAATGTATGAAATATGATACGCCAAGAGCTTTGTAATGTTTTGAACAACCAATTAAAAAAAAAGGGAGTTAAAAAAAAACTACACTCTGAAATGAACATGGGAAGCCAACAATATAGACAAGCAAACTGTGAGTTCTTTGATTACTGTTGCATTAGGATTTCTATAATGTTGCCCAGTGCCAAATAGGTTTTTTTTGTTTTGTTTTATTTTATATTGGAGATTGAAATCAGGGGCACTATGCTCCTGAGCCACATGCCCTGACCTATTTTTTTTTTAAGTTTCTGAGGGCCTTGCTAATTCGTTGAGCCTTGCATAGAACTTGCCATTCTCTTGCCTCAGCCTCCTGAGTCACTGGAATTACAGGTGTGTGCCAGCACTTCACCTTATTTGTTTATTTTTATGTGGTGCAGAGGATCAAACCTAGTGCCTCACACATGCTAGACAAGTGCTCTGCCATTGAGCTACAACCCCAGAACCTTTTTTTATGTTTTGTTTTGCTAAGTTGCTTACTGTCTCATTTAAGTTTCTGAGGCTGGTTTTGAAATTGTGATTCTCCTGCCTCAGCTTCCTGAATTGCAGAGATTATAGGCATACACCACCATACTTGGCTAACATTAAGTAATTCTGAGGATGAGAAAATTTAAAGGAATGTGTGAGCTACCCCATAATATCTGTTTTTAAGACTTAAGATTGAAGGGCTGGGATTGTGGCTCAGTTGTAGAGTGCTTGCCTGCACATGTGAGGCACTGTGCTTGATCCTCAGCACCACATAAAAATAAATAAAATAAAAGTATAATGTCCATCTACAACTAAACAACAACAATAACAATAACAAAACCTTAAGATTGAGATCATAGTTTGGAAACAAGGGAAGCAACTTGACTTTTTCCTTCCCCCAGAGGAGTCACAAGTCTGGATATAGCAAGAGATGACCTGAGTGGGAACCAGAATGTACCAGACCTGTGAGTATGAAAAGTCAGGAAAGAAGAGAGATGTTTGTCCACCAGTCTAAGTCACTAAAATACCTCTCTAAACCCTTTGGGAAAAAAGTTAGGATTCACTACTTTAGGACAAAATAGCTTCACTCATTTAAATAGAATTTTTTAAACCAATCTTCTGTTTATCTCTGATAACTCTCCACTGAAAGGAAATGACAGAAATCTCGAAATTTAGGTCTTTATTACATGGCTGCTTCAAAAGTCATGAAATTTTAAAACAAACCTCTGTTTTCCACAAAAGTGAGTGTATCCCATGCATTGGCTCTAACACATGATTGGAGATTTCCGAAGTCAGCAGAGATTGTTAGTGCTTTGTAACACCATCATGACTACATGACAAAGACCAGAGTAAAGAAAGGGCTGTTGACATGGTTTGTTGGGTTTTGTTGTTACTAGAACTACTTCTTCTTCTGGTCTGTGGTCCCTCTAATTATTTGTGGTTGTTATTATTTTCTGTGGATTGTAGGGGAGAAGATGCACTAGAGAACAAATGTTCTCTCTATATATAGTCAGTGAGTAAAATTATAGTTGATTGTATATTAAATGTCCCCCAAAAGCCCATTTTTGAAGGCTTGGTCTCCAGCTGATGGCACTGTTGGGAGGTGGTGGGGCCTACATAGAGAAAATCAATTGGGGCTTCCCTTGAGGGATATATAGTGACCCTGCTCCTCCCTCTTCCTCTTTCTTTGCTTTCTGCCTGCCACAAGGTAATCAGCTGTGTTCTCTATCACACCCCTTCTCCAGGATGTTCTGCCTCACCCCAGGACCAAAGTGATGGAGACAAGGGACATAAACTGAAACCTCTGAAACCATGAGCCCAAACAAATCTTTCCTTCTTTAAATTGATCTCTCAGGTATTTTGTCACAGCAAAGAAAACTTCCTGGCACAGTTACCTGAGACAAGAGCACAGAAGAGACTGTGATGCCCTTGCTTTGAACCACTCCTACTGGGCCACTTTTATTATGAATGTTGGGAGCACATTTGAAAAACATGAAGTCCCATTGTTATTGACAATCTTGACTGTGTTGGTAATGAAGTCAAAGCCCTAGGATTTCCATTTCTTTAACATTTATATCCCAGTTATTCTCCTGGAGATAGTTTTCCATAGAGGAAGGAAACAAAGAAGTGGGAGGAAGCAGACAGAGTACCAGGGCAAAGGCAAGGAGATGAGTGACTGTGAATACCAGACATGGTCTTTGTTTATTTCACAAGCTTGCAGCAGGCCAGGGCAGGCAGATGACATACATCCAGGAAGGTTTCCAGACCTTAAAATATTGTTTGTTTGTTTGTTTTTATTTCTTATTTTCTTGAAGGAAGTATTACATTCCTGAAAGTCCACAGATTCCACACTGCCCTCCCCTCAGGGCATCACCTCTGTTTCTCAGCCCCAGAGCATTTACATTTGGGAATCCTGCCACCTGCTGGATTTGTGAAATATGACATGCCACATTTCAAATTTTTCATTTGATGGATCCAGGGAGTGAAAAATACCTCAACTGTTCTTTAAGAGTTTTTTTTTCTTTCTTTCTTTTTTCCCTTAGGGGTAGGGATGGGCTGTGGTTGTTGGAGCAGGGGCTTGAGATAATTTCCCTGAGATTTTTATATTTTCCTAGAATAATCTTTCAGTGGATTTTATGTATTTTAAAATCATACTTATCAAAAAGCTTAAAAAATTGTTAACAACCCAAAGTAGTTATAAAATAAATAAAAGTAGTAATAAGATAAATCAGCAATGATGGTAAATATTATATTCAGTGTTTGGTATGTGCCAGGACTGTGCAGAGGACCGGTGAACATGGCTTTTTTCCACATTCACCACCACCCAATTGCTGGAGACAGGCAGATGTGAATGATGGGAAGTTGAGAAAAATGTAACAATTCTATAAGGTGGTCCACTGTGGTGACCTCCATGTGTTTCCATCCTTGAAAATCAATTTCCTGCAGCTTTTCTTGTAAAGTGCTTTAATGTTATATTTCATTCATTTATTTGGAGATGGAGGTCTCACTGTGTTGCTCAGGCTGGCCCTGAACCCCTGGGCTCAAGCAATTCTCCTGCTTCAGCCTCCCAAGAAACTAGGACTATGGGCTCTCACCACTGCAAAAAAAAAAAAACAAACAAAAAGATTTCAAATGTTTCAAAGAACTTTATTGATGCAGAAAGCTGAGAAACATTAGGTAGTAGGAATGAAAAATTCTTTTAATCTTGAACATTTTGACCATAGGATTATAGTCTTTTTTTTTTTAAATATTTATTTTTTAGTTCTCGGTGGACACAACATCTTTGTTGGTATGTGGTGCTGAGGATCGAACCCGGGCTGCACGCATGCTAGGCGAGCGCTACCGCTTGAGCCACATCCCCAGCCCGGATTATAGTCTTTTGAGATTACGTAATGCTTTGTCAGTCTTTCAAGGTATTGTAAATGATTTTCTCAATTGCTCTGTGGGCCTCCATTTAGAAAATTGTTTCAAAATTTTTACAGCATGATCAAGTTCTTCTAAGTCACACCTGTGAAATTATCTGTGGAAAATATACTTTGAACGAAGTGTGGTTGAATACAGGAAAACCCCTGGACAATGGTTCTTTCCAAGAGTGCATGGGGCTCAATGTTCATAGCAGCTCAATTCAAGATAGCTAAGACTTGGAACCAACCTAGATGCCCCTCCACAGAAGAATGAGTTGAGCTTTGTACAGGGTGAGACATAAGGATTTAATTTCATTTTGCTACAAATGAATTTCCAGTTGTCCCAGAACCATTTGTTGAAGAGACTATCTTTTCTCCACAAATGTTTTTGGTGACTGTGTCTAGTATGAAATAACTGTGCTCATGTGGGTTTGTTTCTGTGTCTCCTATTCTGTACCATTGGTCTACATGTCTGTTATGGTGCCAATACCATGCTGTTTTTGTTACTATGGATTTGTAGTATAGTTTAAGGTCTAATATTGTGATGCCTCCTGCTTCACTCTTCTTGCTAAGAATTTCTTTGGCTCTTCTGGGTCCCTTATTTTTACAAATGAATTTCATGTTTGCTTTTTCTACTTCTGTGAAGAATTTCATTGGGATTTTAATAGGAATTGCATTAAATCTGTATAACACTTTTGGTAGTATGGTCATTTTGACTATACTAGTTCTGCCTATCAAAGAATGGGAGATCTTTCCTTCTTCTAAGGTCTTCTTCAATTTCTTTCTTTAGAGTTATATAGTTTTTGATGTAGAGGTCTTTCACCTATTTTGTTGGATTCATTCCCAAATATTTTTTTTTGTGTGTGAGTCTATTGCAAATGGGGTAGTTTTCCTAATTTCTCCTTGAGTGGATTCATCACTGATGTATTATGGGTGTTAATTTTATATCCTCTGACTTTGCTGAATTCATTTATGAGTTCTACAGATTTTCTGGTGGAATTTTTGTGTCTTCTATATATAGAATCATGTCATTGGCAAATAGGGATAGTGAGTTCTTCTTTTCCTATTCATATCTCTTTAATTTCTTTCATCTAATTGCTCTGGCTAGTTTCCAGGACTATGTTGAAGAGAAGTGATTAAAAAAAGGCATTCTTATATAGTTCTAGTTTTATTTTTAAATATTTTTTAGAGTTGTAGTTGGACACAATATCTCTATTTTATTTATTTATTTTTATGTGGTGTTGAGGATTGAACCCAGTGCCTCACATGTGCAAGACGAGTGCTCTACCACTGAGCCACAATCCCAGCCCCTTGTTCTGGTTTTTTAGAGAAAATGTCTTCAATTTTTCTCCATTTAAAATGATGCAGGTCTTGGGTTTAGCATATATAGCTTTTACAAAGTTGAAGTATGTTCCTACTATCCCTAGTTTTTCTAGTGTTTTGAACATGAAGAAGTGCTGTATTTTGTCAAATGCTTTGTCTGCATCTATTGAAATGATCATATGATTCTTGTCTTTAAGTATGTTGATGTGATGAATTACATTTATTGATTTCTATATGTTGAACCAACCTTAAATCCCTGAGGTGAACCCCACTTGATTGTGATGCACTATCTTTTTAATGTTTTTGCATGCAATTTGCCAAAATTTTACTGAGAATTTTTGCATGTATATCCATCAGAGATATTGGACAGAAGTTTTCTTTCCTTGATGTGCCTTTGTCTGGTTTTGGCATAGGGTGATATTAGCCTCATAAAATGAGTTTGGAGGGGTTCTTCTTTTTCTATTTCATGGGATAACTTAAGGAGTATTGGTATTAATTCTTTTTTGAAGATCTTGTAGAACTCAGTTGAGAATCCATCTGGTCCTAGGATTTTCTTGGTTGGTAGACTTTTGATGGCATATTCTATTTCATTGCTTGAAACTGATCTGTTTAAATTGGGTATGTTCTCCTGATTCAATTTGAATAGGTCATATGTCTCCAGAAATTTGTTGATGTCTTTAAACTTTTTTTATTTATTTTCTATTTCTATTAGACCCTGAACCTACTAGAAGAAAAAGTAGGTCTAACTCTTCACCTTGTTGGCTTAGAAACTGACTTCCTTAACAAGACACTTAAAGTGTTAAGAAGAAAAATCAAGAATAAATAAATGCGATGGATTTAAACTAAAAAGCTTCTTCTCAGCAAAGGAAACAATCAATAACATGAAGAGAAAGCCCACAGAATTAAATAAAATCTTTACTACATGCACCTCAGATAGAACATAAATCACCAGGATATATAAAGAATTTAAAAAGCTTAAAATCAAAACACACACACACACAAACAAACACACACACACACACACACACACACACACACAAATAACCCAATCAATAAATGGGCTAAAGAATGGAACCAGATGATTCACAGAAGAAAAAATACAATTGATCAAAAAATATAAGAAAAAGTGTTCACTATCTCTAGCAGTTAGAGAAATGCAAATCAAAACTAGGATTTCATCTCACTCCAGTCAGAATGACAATTATTAAAAATAAAAGCAATCATAAATAATGGTGAGGATGTAGGGGAAAATGTACACTCATACATTGCTGGTGGGAATGCAAATTGGTGGAACCATAATGCAAAGCAGTATAGAGATTTCTCAGAAAACTTGAAATGGAAGCACCATTTAACCCATCTATCCTACTCCTCATTATATATCCAAAGAACTTAAAATCAGTATGCTACAATAATACAGCCACATCAATGTTATAACAGCTTAATTCACAATAGCCAAACTGAGAAACCAACCTAGATGTCCTTCAACAGATGAATGGATAAAGAAAATGTGGTATATATACACAGTAGAATATTACTGAGACTTAAAGAAGAATGAAATTATGGCAGTTGCCAGTAAATGGATGGCTCTGTAGACTATCATGCTAAGGGAAATAAGCCAGTTTAAAAAACAAAACAAAACAAAACAAACAAACAACAACAACAAAAAAAACCCAAAGGCCAAATGTTTTCTCTGATATGTGGATGCTAATTCACAATAAGGGGGTGGGAGCTAGGGAAGAACAGATGTAATTGAGGTTAGACAGAGGAGAGTGAAAGGAGAAAAGAGAATATGGGAGTAGAAATGGTAGTAGAATGAATTAGACATTATTGCCCTGTGTGCATATACAATTACACGACCAGTGTTATTCTATATTGTGTACAACCAGAAGAGGGAGGAGTTCTCCCTTAATGTATGATGTGTCAAAATGTGTTCTACTGGGGCTGGGGATGTGGCTCAAGCGGTAGCGCGCTCGCCTGGCATGCGTGCGGATCGGGTTCGATCCTCAGCACCATATACCAACAAAGATGTTGTGTCTGCCGAGAACTAAAAAATAAATATTAAAAAAAATTCTCTCTCTCTCTCTCTCCTCTCTCACTCTCTCTTTAAAAAAAATGTATTCTACTGTCAAGTATAGCTAATTAGAACAAATAAAGTAAAAACAGATGAATGAATAAAGAAAATGTGGAATATATATACAATGTAATATCACTCAGCCACAAAGAAGAATAAAATTATGGCATTTGACAGTAAATGGATGGCTCTGTAGAATGCTAAAGGAAATAAACCAATTCCAAAGACCAAAGGCCAAATATTGTCTCTGATATGTGGATGCTGACTCACAATAAGTGGGAGAATGAGGGAAGGGCTGGAGGTTTATTGCATTGGACAGGAAAGAATGGGGGAAAGAGAGGAGGGATGGGAATGGGAAAGACAGTAGAATGAATTAGACATAACTTTCATACATTCATATATGAACACATGACCAGTGTAACTCTACATTATGTACAATCATAGAATGAGATGTTATACTTCACATATGTATAATATGTCAAAATACATTCTACTGTCATGTATAACTAAAAAGAACAAATAAAAAATTTTAAAAAGTGCATGTGGCAACACATGACTGACTTAATTCCAATGCAAATTCCTTGAGGCAGAGACCATGTCTACTTTGTTCTTTTGTATCTGCAGTTGGCAAGTGGGTGGCACACAGTAGTATCAATATTTTTTGAAGAATAAACAAGATGCCATGAATATCAAGATGCCATGGCACATGCATGTAATTTCAATGGCTCAGGAGGCTGAGGCAGAAGGAATGTGAGTTCAAAGCCAGCCTCAGCAATTTAGCGGGGCTCTAAGTAACTCAGTGAGAAAGGGCTTTGGAGGTGATTCAATTGCTAAGCATCCCTGAGTTCAATTCCTGGTACCAAAAAAAAGAATTAAACAAATTAATAAATTAGGAAGTGGTTATATCAGCCATTTCTTATGTTTGCCAACTTTAATGAAGAGTGAGTTTTCTTCATCAAATTGTTGTTCCAATTGTAAACTTATAGAAGAAAAATTTCCCTCATTTCAAAGGATGGTGGTTACTCTAACAGCCATTAATCAGAAGCCTGTCTTAGTGATTGCAACTGAACTTATTCACATATTTTTCAACCTTATTGGAACATAGTGTGTTTATAGAGTGACTGGAGGCACTGTTTAATCTGAAGATTATGTTGAGTCACCTGAGTTATGCTGCGGGGAGATTGATGGTACCAGAAAATTAAATACAGCACATTTCAAAGTTAATGTAGGAATTGTGATAGGTTGGTATCAATAAATAATTAGAGGATGACATTTCATTTCATGGGTTTGTGTCAGCAACAAATTATAAAATGTCAACACTTTCTTATTTGTTATTGTAAAACACCAGATGTCAGATTAATAGTTACATAAAGATTTTATTAATTTTCCAAAAAAAAATCTTAGACTTGAGTCATAAATAATAGACAATACACTTATTTTGTACAACTCAGTCCTTTTTAATAACAAAGAAATTGATGATTTCTTTAATAATTCCAGAATTCAAATTCCACTGTAAGTAGCTGAATCAGATACATTCCGTGGTATTTTTGTTAGAAATATTTTCATTTCACATATGGCAGTGCACAGCACCAGATCATTTGAGCACTCATATCTGGCCCCAAGATTTAGATAATGTCAGAAACACATGGTAATCAGAGACCCAATACTTCTTATTTAATATATTATATGACTATAGAATTTAATTCAAATATGACTGAATAATCTCTACCTTTTTATTAACATTTTTGTGTAATTTTCCAAATGTTCTCAATTTTTTTTTCACCCTTGGTTTATTTTATTTGGTTTAGCCTGACACGGTTTTATGGGACTCTTGATAATTGGGTATCATACGTAAAAATAATCCAGGTGGTCTAGGACATATTTTAGAGTTACCTGTGCTCTAAATGGACAGGTGAATGGACAGAGGGGGTCCTTCTCAGCATGAGCTGTCACATCCCATTTTTCTTTCCTCTTCCTAACACTTTTCTTTTTTTTTTTTCCAACAGAGGGATATGGTGACCCAGTGGAGTAAGGGCTTACTGATATAAACAATCAAAACTAGCAGAGTTTGAGGGCTGGTGTTACGCTCAGTGGCAGAGAGCTTCCCTCGCACATGTGCAACACAGGGTTCAATCCTCAGCACCACACAGGAAATAAATAAATACAATAAATATACTGTGTCCATGTATAACTAAAAATATATTTTTAAAAGCTATCAGAGTTTGATTTCAGTAGTTAATGACTAAAGGTATAGCTTTTACAATGTGCTTTTAGTTTATCTATGTAAAAGGCTATATAGATTAACTGAACATCATTTTCAAAAAGAAAAAAAAGGAAAAACGGGCTAGTTTGAAACCAGCCTAATGACTCCATGTGACAAATTTACCTTCATTTTTGTCTTACTGTGATTGATTTAGACTTCATCAGTATTTCTTTTCAATGAAATTTGAAGCTCCAAGACTTCTACAGACAATAAATTCTATTCAAATAATAAGTATCTTGGGATGTGCTTGGGTCATTTTAAAAATTCTAAAATATCCTTATATACATGTTCTTTGTCCAAAGAATGAAGTAGGCCTGAAGATGCAACTCAGTGGAAGAGTGTTTCCTAGCATGTGCCAGACCATAGTTCAATCCTGAGTGTGGCAACAAATAAAATAAGGTAGATTTGATGGATAAATACAGCCTTTTAAAAATCATTCTATGGGCCTGGGGATATAGGTCAGTTGGTAGACTGCCTGCTTCACTTGCACAAGGCCCTGCGTTCAATCTCCAGCACCACCAAAAGAAAAAAAAAGCAAAACTTTCTATGAATGTAAACATCATCAATTAAAACAAAAACAGGGCTGGGCTGGGGTTTTTTCTCAGCCATAGAGCACTTGCTTAGAAGGTGTGAGGCACTGGGTTTGATTCTTAGCACCACATATAAGACAAAATAAAGTTTCATCAGCAACTAAAAAAATACATTAAGTTTTTTTTAAGAAAGGAATTTGCTTACAAAATTATACTCTACATAATTTTTAAAAGAATACAGTAAAAATCCTTGGTAAGCATCTACCAGGTAATTCTTCCAGACCATTGCAGACCTGGCCCTGTAAGAATCTGTAGGTTAATAATTCAATCAGTTGCCATTATTCAGTCAATAAATACTCAGCAAATGTGTATGTGAACAGAGCTTTGATATGTTGTGAGAGACAAATATGAGTGATAATTTTAAAATTTTTATAGTTGGACAGCATGACTTTATTTTATTTATTTATTTTTATGTTGTGCTGAGGATCGAACCCAGTGCCTCACACAGGCTAGGCAAGTTCTCTGCCACTGAGCTCCAGCCCCAGCCTGAGTAATAAATTTTTGACTGTCAAGGAACTTAATCTTAATAGTAGCTGAGACCCAACATAAACAACCAAAATTACCCTAAAGGCAAAATGACACAGGAAAAGCATAAAACAGATGCAATGGGAGACAGAGGGAGAAGAAAATGACAGTTGACAAGACACAATCACAAAATAAGAAGACCAGAATGAGAAGACAACCCATTCACCCTTGGCACTGAGATTTCAGCACCACACTCAAACCAAGGGGAGGAGCTCAGAGCACCTAAGCTAAGAGCTAAGTTCTGTCTTCCACTTAAATCTCCTGCCACCTTCATATTCAAGCTCTTGAAGAGTTTTAGGGGTAAATAAATTGAGACAAGCCATACACTTGCTAATTTCATGTATCGTGAGTTTATAAGAAAATATTTTTATGTATTGTAATTTAATTGATGCATTTTATTTCTCATCATTTCAGCCAATATGCCTAATAGTATGTCCAGTGTACTTTAAAGAGCTGGCCAAGGACAAACAGACAGTTGTGATGTATGGAAGACTAGCATTGGAGCAATACAGCCTGGCCACCAATTTGGGGGAAACAGAAAAATAAACGTTTTCTTTCTAGGGACTCCATCTCAGTTAAGTTGTTTTGGTACCCAGGGGACCAAGAAAAAGAAGCAGCAACAATGACAGACAGTAGCTATAGCTGTTGATAAGCCATGAATCTCATCCAGAGTACATGCAGACATGCAGCAGGGACCAGTGTTACTAGCACACTCTTTGTTCTCTCCCCTGTTTACTCAAGTGTTTTTAATGAGATTAATCTTTTTCTGCTCAATTTCAGACACTGCTGCAAAATTCCTCTACCCTTGGAGCACAATTGCGTGTTCAAAAGGAAGATGCAGCTGGGTGTGGTGTAATCCCAGCGGCTCAGGGGTCTGAGGCAGGAGGATTGCAAATTTAAAGCCAGCCTCAGCAAAAGTGAGGTGCTAAGCAATTCAGTGAGACCTTGTTTCTAAATAAAATACACTAGGGCTGGAAATAGGCCAAGTGCCCCTGAGTTCAGTCTCTGGTCACCCCTCCAAAAGGAAAATGCAAATAGAATTGACAATTACCAAAATCATTAACGCCAATGGGTCAAGATGACTAATGTTCTCTTACATAGAAGCAGCAGCAGGGATTAGCAAATCAGTATATCAAGAAATCAACTGTGTTAAAAGAAAAGAGAATCTCCTTTTGTTTCATTTTATGCTTGCATTATTTCTCATTCTATTTTCCCTAAGAGGCTCAAGAACTCTCTTATCATTTTTCCAATGGTGTGTGCATTCTGTGGCAGAATATCAGGACTAAATTCACTTTCTTTCCTTTTTAAATTTATTTTTATTTGTTGATAGACCTTTGTTTTATTTATTTATATATGGTGCTGAAAACTGAACTCAGTGCCTCACACATGCCAGACAAGTTGACTACCACTGATCCCCAGCCCCAGCCCCTGAGATCATTTTATTATATGTGTAATACTAAGTAGAATGTCAACTGTATCAATTTATTAAAGGGGAAGTTTTCTGCTTTAAAGTATAAAATTAAATTCAACAAAACATACACAAAGCACAAGATAAGCATTGGGAATTCAGGACCCTTCGAAGTTTTCCCACTTCTCAAGCACTAACAATTTATTCTCCTTAGCAAGCAGGCTAATCTCTTTTCCAAGCTAGTAAGAAAGTGGTATATTTCATCTCTAGGTAACTCATTTGCAACAAAGATAGCTCACTCGTTTCTATTGCAGCTTAACTTGCCACTAACATAGACACAGACATACCATTCTTTACAAGTGTTGCTTCCTTGGAAGGCTCTTAGACAATTGAATTGTTTCTTCCATGAATTAAATTATAACTTTATCAATGAGTTCAATAATCATTTTTGAAATGACAACAATTGGAAATTTTAATTTTTAAATTTTATCTCTCTATTTATTTATTTGCAATACTGAGAATTGAACCTAGGGCCTTGCACTTGCTTGCTAGGCAAGCACTGTATCACTGAGCTATACTCACAGCCCTATTTTTAAAATTTTTGACTTTTAAAATGCTCTTGCATTCCTCAGAAAAATTGAAATGGGAACTAGCATTTGGCACTCCATGCTATATACCCAAAGGACTAAAAATCAGCATTATACAATGACACAGCCACATCAATGTCAATAGCAGCTCAATTTATAACAGTTAGGCTATGGAACCAACCTATCCTTCAACAGATGAATGGATAAAGGAAATGTAGTATACATACACAATGGAATATTCTCAGAAGAATGAAATTATGGTAAATGGATGGCTCTGTAGACTAACATGCTAAGTAAAATAAAGCCAGTTCTAAAAAGTCAGATTTTCTCTCTGATCTGCAGATCTAACAATGGGAGCAGCTATGGAAGTTCAGTGGATTATACAAATGAGAATGAAAGGAAGGGAGGATAAGAATAGAAAAGAAAATAGAATGAATTGGACATGACTTTCCTAGGTGCATAAATAAATACATGACCAGTGAAACTCCATATCATGTATAACCCACAAAAATGGGATTGTGATTAGTATAAGATGTATCCCATGTTAGTAAAATACGTCAAAATACATCTACCATCATGTATATATAAAAGAACAAGTTTTAAAAAGAGGAGACAAAATTAAAAAGTAAAATGCTATTGCATTAAGTTGCATACTTATTTACAGGTGATTATATATGTGTATGCAATTTTCTGGTTACTAAGAAGTACATAAAAAAAGCTGGCACCATGGCATCTGCCTGTAATCTCCGAAAGTTGAGAGGCTGAGGCAAGAGGATTATAAGTTTGAGGCCAGTCTTAGCACCTTGATAAGCCCCTGTTTCAAAACGAAACATTTTTAAAAAGGGGCTAAGAAGGAAGCTTAGTGGTAAAGCACCCCTGGGTTCAATTCCCAATACTGGGTTGGGGGCACAAAAATAAAAGAAATACTCAAAACAAAAAAAAAATGTAAATAATAATATTTTTTCCCTTCAACAGCCCAAAATCTAATTATAGAAAGCCAGACATTCAGACTTTAAGCAGTTGATAAACAAGGCAGAAGAAATGATTGAGTGTAGACAATTTACCACACTCACTTAATGGCTTAAAACAGCATGAATGTATTCTCTTAAAGATCAGGAGGTTAGGGCTGGGGTTGTCACTCAATGGTAGAGCGCTCACCTAGCATGTCCAAGGCCCTGGGTTCAAGCCTCAGCACCACAAAAAAATAAATAAATAAAATAAAAAGGTATTGTGTCCAACTACAACTAAAAAATAAATATTTAAAAAAAAGTTAAGGAGGTTAGACTGTGAGCTGTCAGGCCTGGTCGATATGCTGTGTGCAACCCCAGTTTTCCTGTCCCACTCAGAATGCCCAGATGAGGCCAAGTGGGTCTGAAAGCCATCAAGAAAAGCTCATCCAAGGTCCTGTCTAGCTCCTAGGCACCATGTCGAACATGATCTGGGTGAGGACCAAAGCCTTCTCTCCCTGGTTGGCAAGAGAAAGTGCAGGGAGAACGTGCCCAACGGGTCTTTGAAGATACTTTGGGACTGGCTGTACTTGCACTGCTACAAGCCCTGCCCCTCAATTCAGAAGCTGAGCTTTCTGGACAGACCAACCTCTAAGTGTTGCACATATATGTCTGGCTCATCAACCTCTGGCGGTGGCTTCCTCAGACACGCTTTGGCAGGATGTCAAAGTCCCTAATCAATTTAACATTTCCTGTCATGGTGGTAAGCCCTGGAAAGTGGCCCTGCCAGGTGGCAATAGCTGCTTACTGCAACAGTGCTGACAGTATCACTACCAGGCCCATCAGTGTGCTCTTTGTCTGTGTGCTCCATGCTGCTCCACACAGGCCATTGAGGAAAGCCAGCAGCCTTCTTCCAACAGAGAGAACCCCTCTCCTGCTGACCTCTAGTAGTATACCTGACCAGGGCTGAGGCTGGGAACCCCACAGGTGGACTCATCAACACACCACAGTTGATAAACTAGGCAGAAGAAATGATTCAGTGCAGACAATACCCTCACAGGTAGGAATTAGAGTCAATTGAAAGAACTAGGGCTTCATCAGGAGCAGCAGGACCTGGCACCCTAGATCCTACACATTTCCATCACTTTAGTTTTTGAGAACCCCAAGAAGGCATCAGCCAACAGGGGTGCTCAAGGCTCAAGCCAGCTGTTCTGGGTTCCTGGTTCACTTCCCTTCTATACAGAGGGTCTTCTATAGATCACTGCCAAGCATCAGGACCATCTTCTCTGTCCAGAGGTCTTTCACAGGATGGTGTCAGCTGGCATCACTGCATTGTGACACGGACTGCTCTGCTAACTCTGCCAAGTCTCCAGGCCTCCTCAGTGAAGAGACAAAAGATCCAAAGAAAGAAAAGGCCTCAGGCTGGTGTTTTGGCTCAGGGTAGAACACTTGTCTAGCATGTGTGAGGCACTGGGTTCAATTCTGGACACCACATATAAATAAACAAAATAAAGGTCCAAAAACAAAAAACACCAATCTTTTAAAAAAGAAAAGTAAAGAACCACTAACTCTAATCAGAGGCAAACAGAAAAAGGGAATACAGAGAAATCTGGGGAGGATACTATTAAATCCCCTGTATTCATCAATACCTTTCTAATCAATGAGGTGGTATTGTAAAGGTAAAATTTCCAAGCTGATTCTAAGTCACAGAGCCTGAGTTAAAGTGTAAAAAACCAGGCATCCTAAAGTTTCCAAAGTGCAGAGATTGGGTTAAAAAGTAAAAGGCTAGCTATTGTTAGAGTCCCTCTGCTACCCCCAAAACCTGTAATCCCTGCAGCTGTTAGTACAATACTGGACCTGCCCAGTAAATATTTTCACTGACTTTCTGGTTGTTTAATAGCTAAGGGTTCTGAGTTGCTTGGCACGTAGGCATTGCAGGACCTAAACCAATCAGCTTGAATGTGTACCCCACCTAGGAGCACCAATCACTCCTGCCCTGATTGTTCTTGCCAATGTATGCGCTAATCCTGACTCAGGGTTGTTGTTCAATTTTCCCACGCCTCATGATGATTTGTTCTGATGTATGCAAAGCCCCCCACCCTCTCCAAAATATGTACTTAAGCTCCTCTTGAACTCTGCTCTGAGCTCTGGGCTGCTCTCCCTTCTTGAGTGAGCACAGAGTCCCAGCGCGCTGGAATGGATCCCCAATAAATCCCCTTTTGCCAATTGCATGGAGTCAGTCTCTTGGGTGGTCTCTCCCTCCGACATTTCCCCGGACAATTACAGTATCATGGAGGGAAGGCAGGGCAAATCTGCCTTCCTAGACCATCTCTCAGCACATTAAGAGATGGCCAGCCACAAGCCCTCAGGCAACAACAGGAAGCCCAGGTCAAAATGCCTCAAAGAAGGCTCACAAGAACCACCTCCCTTCCCTCAAACAGAGGCCTGCCTCAGGGGCATAACACAAGGGCTACAAGGGGAGATGCCAGCTTCTGTAATTTATAGCCCAAAGTCCCTGACACACAGCAAGTGATGAGGAGTTTCCAACCATTCAAAATAGCTCAACACAGAAACTTCTGTGGGTTCTGAGGGATATGGGCTGCTGATAAGTAGAGATGGCTGAGAAGCTGATTCTCTTTCTCAGGACAAGTACAAGAAAGGTTTGGTTATAAATGGCCAGAAAGCATATTTAAAAAGACAGGGCTATTGATCAGGAAATAATGCTCTGGTGGAAGTAGCACTCTTTTCAATGAGTAATTAAGATGGTATCACTTGATAGCTACTCCAGGGATCATCCCTCTTTCTGCTCAGTGTCATTAATCTGGTGTCCTGGCAACAGGCTGGCCTTGGGTTCTCCCTCTGGACCTTTCTTGTGCTAATGTGGTAATCTCCTGCCTCTGCACAGGTGTGTACATCCTTGCAGTTCTTGTTTTCTAGCAAGTTTCCCCAGCAGCAGAAGCATTGGGGAACTTGCTAGAATCTCAGAATCTCAGACCCCACCACAGCATCAGAATCTGACATTAGCAGCATCCCCAGATGTTTCAGAGTCACAGAAAGTTCAGAAAGCATTGCCAGATAGAGACTTTTCTTTAAGAACACCAGCAACAGCTTCATGCAGAGGTTTCTCTTCTGAAGAGCCACTTTTTTTTCTTTTAGTGAGCCTTGCTGGCCTGTCAAGATTTCAACAAAGAGTATGAGAGAGACACTGTTTATACTGTAAAGAGAAAGCCTGAGAATGTAGCCTGGGACTCTGGACTGTGAATCTGGCATCATGTTCCAGCTGTATAAAGCAGAGGAGGCTGTTCCAGAATCTGTACCAAACAAATGACAAAGCAAGCTCCATTCCAGCCAGGCTACAAGATGATCCATCACAGCAATGAATTTCTTGTCTAAACACTGACCTAAGAATGTTCATGAAAAAGTGTTGCTATCCTAGAGAATCAAGTTTGAAGGATTTTCCTCCATTCCTAGAAGGCATAGGAAAGGCCACAAGGCAGGTCTCTACAATCATAATGAAGTGAGAAAGAAGCCAATTCCCTGGATACTTTCATTCCTTCTAGTGGGAGTAGATCTAATCCTAAACAGTGTAATAGGGAGAAATTCATCACAATGTAAGTGAGTCTCCTGACACCGCTTATCCAATTGAACCTTAAAGTCCTGTTCATCTAGAACTCCGAAGTCTATAGACAGTATGTAACTTCCATCTGATGTTTACACTTTTGGTCAGTAATCATATCACCTCTGTCCAAAAGCTGGCCCATTGTCTGAGCCAACAATTATTGGGACACTAAATGTGGGAACAATTTTCCAGAGAAGCATCCTAGTATCTTCCTAACCTTTTCAATCCAGGTGGGAAAGGATTCCACCCAGTTAGAGTATGAACACACAAAAACCAAAAGTTATTTATAGCCCCCTGAGCATGTAGTTCAGTGAAGTTTTCTTCCAAGTCTTCAAAAGATGCTCCTCCTATAGTTTGGATTTCTGTTGGGAGCTCTGGCCCCTGACAAGGATTGTTGTGAGCACAAACCTCACATTGTTTGCAGATCATCCAGGTGTTGCTTGTGAGCCAGGGGACATAGAAATGTCAACTCAGAACTGTCTCAAGTGCTGTATGTGAAGCCACGTTTAAAGATAGGTATATAGTGTAGTTAGTAAATCGGGTCTAATAACCAGTAAAATAAAAAAAATAAGGCAATGTTGAGAATGGAGCCCAGGGAAGCAGAGCAGCAGTTGGGGAAATTGAAATGTTAACATTCCCAAGGCCCAGAGCCCACTCTAAAGAAATGTTAAAGAAGAAGCTCCCAGGAAACTGGGAAGTGCTAATCAAAGGCAGCCCCAGTCCCTTCCTGCTCAGATTACTCCTCTGGCCTATCTACCCCTCACCTTTAGTCTGCTCACCTACATTCTATCACTTCAAGACAACAGAACAAAGGACAGAAATGTGGGAAAGATGAAAGAAGACCTTAGCTATAATCCCTTTCACAGATTCCACCTCTTGGGTACACTTCTTCCTCCAGGTAGAAGTCTTTTCTGCTGTCCTTAATAAAGTTTCTACTTTCCACTCTAAACTTGCCTGGGTGTGCTTCTCTGGTGTTATACTTCAGCATTGTGGAAGCAAGGACTCATCAGCAGTAACATAGGTCCAACATGTTTTCCTGCGAAACTGTCTGATAAAGGCTGGGGCTAGAATCTCCGGGATGGCTGTTCCAGCCATCAGAAAATCTCCACCATCCACCTAGAAGAGAAGTTTCTTTTTCAGTCTTAAATCACTTATTTTCATGTTGGGAGTATGTTGGCTCCTATTCTGTTAGCTAGTCAGCCAGACAGAAGGGCAGCATTTAAACATGGGGCTGGATTTTCTTCCCGTTTCTTGCAGATAGGTAACCTGGCCTCTCTGTCAACTCTCTGGGTTTAGAGTTCTGAGGACCTTGACATGGATATGTGTATTTTCACATATCATGTCCTGATATTTGACCATTTTTTCATTAGCCAAACAATAGTGTCCTTTATATTCTAACAATGTCAAATTGAATGAGGTACTCTGACAACCAGCTCTTGTCCCATGGCCACTTTATCAGCTTCCAATACCAGAAGAGCTGTGGCTACAAGGGCCCGTAAACCAGGTGGCCAGTCCTCTGCTACAGAGTCCAGCTGTTTAGACAAATAGGCCACTGGAAGGTTCCATGTCCCCAGCATCTGAGTCAAAACTCCCATAGCCACTCCACACCTCTTATGGACATACAGAAAGAAAGGCTTTGTGAGGTCAGGGAGCCCTAATCCAGGTGCACCGGTGAGTGCTTGTTTAATATCTTCAAAGGCCTTTTGCTTAATTGGCCCCCATATTAGAGGATCCCATTCTCCACTCTTTGTGGCTTCATAGAGGGGTTTTGTCTTAACTGAAAGATGGGGATCCATATATGGCTGAACTCAGTAGCCCCCAAGAATTCTCTAGTCTGATGGCAGGTTGAAGGGACTGGAATTGAGCAGCTCTCCTGTTTCTTTTGAGGCCCAGTGGTTGTTCTGTTCTGTTGCTGAGTCAGATGGTGACTAAGGTATTTGACTTTTTCTTGATAGATGTGGACTTTTACGTTAGAGTCCAGTGCTCTCACAAAGATGGTGTACTCAAGCACCTGGGAGGAACTGTCATTTAGGGAAGGGAGGCATATATAGAGCCTCTGGTGCTTTAAGATGCAGAATTTTTTGTTGTTGTTGTTATTTCCCAGTGCAGGATCTTGGCTGCTAGGATTCTCAAACTCTTAAATCTAATGTAAATCTTAACAGAGACTGATGATCTGGCACATCATTTGTGTAAAAGCCACTTATGTCAATCTCGTCATGGGCTGTCTGCCAAGGATGGAGGGCAGTGGTGTGGTCCCGTGCAGGTCCCAGTGTTGCAGCCACATTGTGCCCACCTAGGTGTTGCTCCTTGACTGTGTGGCTTTCTCCTCCTGCCAGGTGGAAGCCTGCTCTAATTGTCCATAGTAGCTGCTCCACTTGTGTTTTTGTTCAGTATGCCTGGGTGCATGGGGCTCTGTGGCCCTTCCTGCTGGTGGCTTCCAGTGTGTGGCTTGCAGCCAGGGTGGCATGTGTTTTTGGAGTAAGCACCCTGTGGCCCACTATAGGCTGTTAACATGAACATATTCATGGTTCATTTGGAGGCTCGCAGCAGCTGAGCCCTCCTGAGGTGCTGGGTCCTGAGCATCAGATGCAGTTGTGTGTCTATGGGGCCCCTGCCATATTCGTCAATCATCAACTTCCAAGCAAGTGGGAAGAAACTGAAAGGAGGGGCTGGGGCCATAGGCTGGAGGAAAATATTCACTCCTTCTCTGTTCAAGGCTTAGCATTTGAGCATGGCAGTGGGTGCTTGCCTGCTGGGGCCACTGGAGGCTTTCCATTTTTCTGGCCACACTTTTTTTTCTTATAAACATTTGGACCATTGGCTTTGTTCTAGTGAGACCCCCCCCTTTAAGTGACCTTGGGTTTGTGGTGAGGGCCACTGTAAGAAGATTCATCCTCCTCTTCATCTTTTTGGTCTGCCTGTCTTTGAGTCTCTGGATCTCAATTGATGAAAACTGTGGTGGCCACCTTAATCAACTCACTGGCACACTTCTCAGTAAAGCCCTCTAGGATGGTATTTTTTGGCAAATGGCTCTCTGAGCCTGTCCCACTAAGACTGCATTGATCACCTGTTGCTTGCACCTGTGCATTTTTTTACTGACAAACTTACATTGTGGCTGTTACACTTGTATGTGCCCCTCCTCCCCCGGACACCTCTGGGCAGACGGAGGGGCGGCAGCAGAGGTGGCCTGGACATTTAGCTCTGAGTCAGTTGGGCACATCTCTTTTGATAATTGCTGCCAGAGAAATGTTCAGGGCTATGGAGGGTGCAACAGGGAGATGCTGAAGCAGCGGGAGGCTTATCTCAGCTCTGATTGTCTGTAGATGTGCTGGGCTTAGGCTTGGGCTCAGGGCCCAGACAGTGTGTTTTGTTCTCTTTTTACTTTTCTTTTAGAGTTTCTATGAGGGCTTCTTGACATCTCTTCATTTTTAGACCTTCTTCTTTGTTGAGGCCCCGTCCTAGGTCTGGATAACGGGCTGCATCAGATCAGTCATGGCCCAAGCTTCCTCCATGTAGGAAAAAGTATGATTTTTCCAGCTTATGAGCTCAGTGGTGGTGAAAGGCTGGCACACAAAACTGCCTTGTCTCCCTCAGACATTTCCCTTCTGGTCAACATGGGTATGTCCTTTAGTCCCTTGCAGGGGCATCTGGAGAGTTTTTATCTGAGTTGTGGCTATGGTCTTAGGACAGATCCTCTACCTTCATCTTTGGAGGTGAAAGAGTCTTTGGTCCTAGGAAGCCTTTAGCTCTGAGGACATCACAGAGGAAGGAATAGCCAGTATTTGGGGCCATCATTTGTTGCCTCTGAGGACAAGGTAGCTGAAAGGAGAGTCTGTTGTCGCAGTGGTCTTGGCAAAGTTGGGTAGAGTGGCACATAAGGGATTGGGTCGTCTTCTGGCTCACAGGAAAAACTGTTTGCCTTCCCCTTTCCTAGTCATATTTTCTGTTTAGCTGCTTTCTGCTGGGTATTGGAGATGCTCCTGGTGAACATCAGCTTGGACTGTCCATCTAGACAGGTTCTCAACCAAGGGGGCTGTTTCTGAACTATCTCTTTCAAGCAATCTATATAAGCAAATTGGTTCAGGGGTTCCAACAACAATCAAAAGGACCTCAGAAATGACTCTCTCTTCTAAAGATCCATCTGGTGGCCAGCCCACAGCTTGGGTGGGCCATTCTAATTCACAGAGTACACAATATTTGTGGAGTGAGTTTCACTCCATAGTTACCAGGAAAACCTGGATCAGGATTCTGCACTTGCTTTGGCCCTTGGGTTGGGTCGGAACCTTTCTCTTTGTCTGTCTCATTAACAAAGTTTCACACACTTTCCCACAGACATTGCCAGGACAGAATTTCTATACCGCCCAAATTCCAATAATTCCCAACCAAACAAAAAGGGAGTCACGGTTTCCCCTCTACTTGCTTTCCCTGAACAGAGACTACTCTGATAACTCCCCGGGTTCATTTCAGCTTCAACTACTTTGGACAGTACTCTGGACCCAACAGAGGTTGATCTGTTGTAGGGACAAATGAGGCAAGGCACCGAAGATGGCAGGAAACAGTTTTATTTGGCTGTAGCCAGGTTCATAGGGTACAGCCTTTGCTGTAATCAATCAATTCCCTGAATCCCGAGTTCAGGAAGTTTCAAAGTTTTATACCAAGCAAGTAAGGGGAGGGTCTCAGAAGTTCACAGTCTGCAGAAGTTCACATTAAAGCAGCTTTTTCTTTCACTGTTTTGGGCAAGTCAACTCTTCAAGGACAACACCTGAGAAGGGGAGAGCTTCTTTTCCCCTTTTTTCCTCTCCTTGCCAGTTGTTACCAAGGAACCCAATTGTAACTTATCTTAAAAATATAGACATCTCTGTGAAGCCCAACTCAAGGCCAGAGGCCTTGTTTGCACATTTATTCAAAGTAGTATAATGAATATGTTTGTGAAAAACTAGTAAGGGGTGTCCAGCACCTGGAGTGCTGCTATCTTCTCTGCCAGTGGCCAAATAAAACAGGGCAACAAGAATATAGGAAGTTTATACATTGAACTCTTTTGCAGAGACTCTTTTGCTGACAGTCTTAAAATCAGCCATGGTAAAGATTTCTGGAGAATTTCAGTTAAGACCTTCCTGTGGAGAGAGGGAGTACCACTTCAATGCTTCAGGGTCTGAGCTGTGGTCTTATTAGAAAACCTGTGGGTGTTCTGGCTGTTCTGGGAAAATTTCGTCTCCCCCTAGATTGTGACCAGTGCTTCAACTTCTGTTGGACTGGATGGCATCTTTGGAAATTTTTATACTATGCTGAGCACTCTCTTCAGGTCCTAGGTGTCTTGTTGCTAAATTTAGCAGCCCACTCTTTCTTTCCTTTGTCTTTTTTGTCTTGTGAAGAAGAATTAGAATTCTTTGGTTGCCCACTCAACCCCTCCCTACCTCTCCTGATTCTAATTGGTCTGTGGTTCTCTGACCTGTCCTGTTTTGCCCAGCGTCTGTTAAGGTATCTGCTTCTATTGCCCCTTGCTGTTTGGATTTTTCTGTGGGTGACCCTCAACTGACCTAAGGTCTGCAGCTTTAATCTCCTTTATTTGGCCCCTTATAGTTCTTTTTTGCTTTTTGGTATTGGGGATTAAATTTGCCTCACACTCCTAGGCAAGCACCCTACCACTGAGCTATGCCCCTAGCACCTAAGTAGAGCTTCTTAATGTTTGTTCTTCTGTATCATTTAGAAAATGAAATAATTTTATTTTACTATATTGTGAAAACAAAGAGTTTATTTTAAAATTCAAGTGATGTAGAAAGATCTCATTAGGAGTACTCGAGAAAATCATATCTAATGTGATACTAGTATTAATATTTTCATAGTTAATTTGAGGATATCACCCTGGATTTGTGTTTACCATGCATATATAACACATAAACTTACCTGAATGAACTCACATTTTGTTCCCTGGTATTTTAAAATTTTGATTCTTATTTATTTATTTATTGGCACCAGGAATTGAACCCAGGGGCACCTAACCACTGAGCCACATCCCCAGACAATTTTTAATTTTTAAATTAGAAACAGTGTCTCACCAAGTTGCTAAGGGCCTCATAAATTGTTGAGATGTTAGACCAGGATGCAAGAAAAGACCACTGACTCCAATTAAAATCAAATTAAAGCAAGCTTATTATTTCGACCGGCCCGACTGCCTTTTCCTCCCAAAACGGTGGGAACAAGACAGCAGCCCCACCTTTCCTATAGCCCAGCTTTATAGCCCAGAAAGTTACACAAAAGGGGGGTTACAGATAACAGAACTCTGACAAGCATCACACTAATGGTAGTTTACATTTTTTGCTGGCCCCAACATCAGAATTTATGAGGACCATTAGAGTCTCAGAGAGGGTCGTTGTCTGGCCAGGGAAGGCCAATATTTATGAAGTGTCACTAAAGTTTCAGAGAGGGCTTCTATCTGGTCAGAGAGCCAGGCATGGGTGAGTTCAAGGCACGGGCAGGCATTCCAAGCAGGTTCAGAATTTGCAGTAATTTATAGTAAAGCCGAAATTAGCTTTTCATGGCTTTGTGGCAAGATGGCTCCCAATTTAATAAAAGATCAGGTTGGGTTTATCAGAGACTGGCACTGAATTCTCAGTCCTCCTGCCTCTGCTCCCCTAGAGGTTGACCTTCAAACATGAGCCTCTGCTCTTGGCCTGTGGGTGACCTTCTATGAAGGGCTTTAAAGTCCAGTGTGGAGACAGATGCTGAATCTAGCACAAACTGCTGACCTTTCATTCCCTTGTGAACACAAGGGTGGTGGTACCTTCATCATGTACTTCTTCAGTGGAGTAAAGGGATTATAATTTTAAAATTTTAGCATCAGATTGATCTCTTTTTAGTAGCAAAGGGATGGAAACTATCCTTAAGCCTCAAGGTCTGAGCTGTCTTATTAGAAAACCTGTGGGTGTTCTGGCTGTTCTGGGAACATTCCTTCTCCCCCTGGATTGTGATCTGTGCTTCAACTCCTGTAGGACTTGGGGGCGCCTCTGGAAATTTACATTATTTTCATAGAATACTATGCTGAGCACTCCCTTTAGGTCCTCAATATCTTGTTGCTAAATTTAGCAGCCTGCTCTTTCTTTCCTTTGTCTTTTTTGTCTTGTGAAGGAGAATCACAATTCTTTGGTTGCCCACACAACCCCTCCATACCTCTTCTGACTCTGATTTGTGTTTTGTTCTCTGAACTTTCCTGCTCTGCCCACTGTCTGTTAAGGTATCTGCTTCTATTGCCCCTTGCTGTTTGGATTTTTCTGTGGGTGACCCTCAACTGACCTAAGGTCTGCAGCTTTAATCTCCTCCTTGTTGGCCCCTTATAGTTCTTTTTCGCTTTTTGGTATTGGGGATCAAATATGACTCATAATCCTAGGCAAGCACCCTACCACTGAGCTATGCCCCTAGGACCTTAGTAGAGCTTCTTAATGTTTGTGCCTGTGTATCATTTAGAAAATGAAATAATTTTATTTTACTAAATTGTGAAAACAGAGCTTATTTTAAAACTCAAGTCATGCAGAAATGTCTCATTAGGAAGTAGTCATGGAAATCATAGTCTAATGTGACTTCAGTATTAATATTTTCATAGTTAATTTGAGGTTATCACCCTGGATTTGTGTTTACCATGCACATATAACACATAAATTTACCTGAATGAACTCACATTTTGTTCTCTGGTATTTTAAAATTTTGATTCTTATTTATTTATTTATTGGCACCAATAAATAAATTAAAATTGAAGCCAGGGGCAATTAACTACTGAGCCACATCCCCTGGCCATTTTAAAATTTTTATTTAGAGATAGGGTCTTGCAAAGTTGCTTAGGGCCTCACTATGTTGCTGAGGCTAGCTTTGAAATTACAGTCCTGCAGCCTCAGCCTCCAGAGCCATTGGGATTACATGCCTTTGCCTTTGCCTTTGCACCTGGCTTGTTTCCTGCTGCCTATGTGACAGTTTGTCTTAAGGTTTTTCATATCAGTAAATGGAAATATGAATAACTTAAAAAAATAGTGGAGCATTTTCTTTCTTTTGTATTTATTTATTTATTTAATTTATGTTTAGTTTTGATGGACATAGTACTGTAAAGGTAAAATTTCCAAGCTGATTCTAAGCTGCAGAGCCTGAGTTAAAGTGTAAAAGACCAGGCATCCTAAAGTTTCCAAAGTGCAGGGATTGGGTTAAAAAGTAAAAGACAATTGTTACAATCATACAAGTCTATTGTTACAATTCCTCTGCTATCCCCGGAACTTGTAATCCCTGTAAAGTTGTTAGAACAATGAGAGAACTGCCTAGTAAATGTCTCCATTGATTCCCTGGTTGTTTAATAGCTAAGGGCTCTAGGTAGCATGACACGTATGCATCTAGGCCCCAGAACCAATCAGTTTAAATATGTACCCCACTTAGAAATGACCAATCATCTCTGCCTAAATTGTTCCCGCCAATGTATGTGCTAATCATGTTTCAGAATTGTTGTTCAATTTTCCCGCGCCTTATGATGATTTGTTCTGATGCATGCAAAGCCCCCCACCCTCTCCAAAAAGTGTACTTAAGCTCCACCTGACCTCCGCTCTGGGCTCTGAGCGGCTCTCCCTTCTTGAGTGGGCACAGAGTCCCAGTGCACTGGAACAGGATCCTCAATAAACTTCCCCCCTGCGATTGCATGAAGTGAGTCTCTTGTGTGGTTTCTCCCCTCCGACGCTCCGCTACACCCCAACAGTACCTTTATTTTCTTTATTCATTTCTATGTGGTGCTGAGGATGGAACCCAGTGCCTCATATCATGATGGGAGCAGGAGCAGGAGTGGAAGCGCTCCTTCACTGAGAAGGAAGCCCTGGAGCATTTTCAATATTCACAACAGTTGAGAGATTGTGCTTTTGCCACTTTTCACCTCTTCAATAGTTCTCCATGCATGGCCAGCAAAACCATTGCATTGAATGTTCTATTGTATATCTCTCAATGCTAAGTTTTCAGAAATAGTTAAGACTATCGACAGTAATTCATTACTATTGTCACACTGGTGGTGTTTGGATTTCCTTAGTTGTCTCAAAACATGAAAAGTTTGTTTGCCTCATGGTCTAAATAGTTTCCCAAAGGCTGAGTGATATTTTGTTTGGATGCACTCTAATTTACTCCACCCTATTGAGGGAGTGGTAATGCCAGAAGTGTGCCATTAGTGTGCTGAAACTTATCTCCTAGGGGGAGGACCCTTCCACCTTTTGACCCTGGGGGTGGAGTCCACAACCCAGGATATAGCTGTGGCTATGTAAAGGAAGTCCCAAAGTGATTCTCCTTTTTGTGAGGAGCCTGCAGGAAGGTGTCTTAAGCAATTTGGAAGCAGTCTTCAATCTCCAACTTCTACCCCTGAAAAACGGTAAGAAATAAATGGTTGTTTGCAAGGTAGAGATGCCATGGGGTCTTGTTTTAGAAGCCTGAATGAGCCAAAGCTCTGATATTTCCTCATAGTAGTCTGCTGTTGTTTGTTTAAACTAGTTTTGCTAATGGGGATTGAGCCTAGGACTACTTTATTGCTGAGCTACATCTCCAAAATATATTTTTAGTTGTCATGAATTTTATTTTACTTTTTTATATGTGGTGCTGAGAATTGAACTCCACATCTCACACATGGTAGGCAAGCGCTCTACCACTGAGCCACAATCCCTGCCCCCTCAGTCCATTTTTGTTATTTATTTTACTTTTTATTTTGAGTCAATAGGGTCTCACTGACTTGCTTGAGATTGGCCTAAAATTGGTATCCTCTAGGCTCGTATTTCTGAATACTTGGGATCTACTCAGGCACTAGTTTGCCCACATTATTTGCCCTTATTTAAGCGAGTTTGTGGAATATATTTGTTGAATTGGCCCTAAATCTTCAAAATGAGTTTGTGGAAGTGAAATCGCTGGGTCAGTACCCAAGGTCCAGCAACAGGGTTGAGTCTTTGCATTTCTGTAGGTTCGGTAGGTAGACTTCCTTTGCATTTTGTTCAGCACCTGTGTGGTAGAACATTTTTGTCTTTTTACAGTTTGGGGGGTCCCGGGGTTTGAAACCCAGGGAGATTAATTACTGAACCACTTTTCCAGGTGGTTTTTTATATTTTATTTAGAGACAGGGTCTGGCTAAGTTGCTTAGGGCCTTGCTAAATTGCTGAGACTGGCTTTGAATTTGTACTCCTGCCTCAACATCCTGAGCTCTGCTGAGATTATGGAGTGTGTGCCACCTTGCCCAGCCAGTCTTTTCTTATAATTGATTTTGGTTCTATTTTTTTTTCTGCCAGTACTAGGAATTTGACCCAGAGGTGTTCTACCACTGAGATTTATCCCTAGCCTTTTTAAATTTTTTAGAGGCAGGCTAGCTTGGAACTTTTCATCCTACTGCCTCACCTCCAAAAGTAGAGTTATTTCATATTTGTTGTTGTTGTTTGTTTTCTTTTTCTGGAAGAGGGTCTTCCTATGTTGTCCTAAAGTTTGGGGTTCAAATTGTCCTCCTGCCTCAGCTTTCTGAGTAGCTGAGACTACAGGCTGGTACTTTCTGGGTCCAGGGTTAGGCGTTTGTTTTTTATTTTCCTTGTGATTTTCATGCAAATAGAGGTTTGACTCCAGTTGGGTGAAGTTTTCATAATTTCAGGAAAGTTTTGCAGTTTTCTAATTGTAGAGCTTGCATGAGAGTTTATTCCTAAGTGTTTTATTATATATATTTGAGAGAGAGAGAGAGAGAGAGAGAGAGAGAGAGAGAGAGAGAATTTTGTAATATTTATTTTTTACTTCTCGGCAGACACAACATCTTTGTTTGTATGTGTTACTGAGGATCTAACCCGGGCTGCATGCATGCCAGGCAAGCATGCTACCGAATGAGCCACATCCCCAGCCCAGTGTTATATATTTTTAACAATTGCTGATTTCTGTGCTGAGGGTATAGGGTGAATGTTGAGCCTTTGTGGAAGTCCTGGGGTTTAATGTCTAGTGTTCACCTGCAGTGGCTCGCCAGCCACCCCCCAACCCTTCAACCCCTCATTTGTTCCTAATGAGTTTTCCCCATTGTATTCTAACTGGTTATTTTTTTAATAAAGATATTTGTTTTCTAGTATTTTTATGAGTTAATGAATGATAATATACATGCTCTATTTTTGGCAGAACTGGAGATTAAATTGAGAGATGCACTGATGGGTCAGCTTCCCCCCCCCCCTTTTGGGGATTTAGAGGTTAATCGCAGATATTTTTGTTCTATGGAGATACATCTCAAACCCTTTTACATTTTTTTTTTTTTTTAGTTGTAGTTGGACCCACTGCCTGTATTTTATTTTTATGTGGTGCTGAGGATGGAACTCAGCATCTCGCACCTGCTAGGCCACAACCCCAGCCCCCCTTTTTAGTTTTTAAGACAATGTCTTCCTCAGTGGCTGAAGCTGGCTTAAAACTGGGATTCCTCTTTCCTCAGTTTGAAGAGTTGTTGGGATTAAAAGAGTGTACCACTGTAACCAGCTGGACATTAATTCCCTTGTGTGTGTGTTTGTGAGTGCATCCTGTGTGTGTGTGCGTGCATTGTGTGTGTGTCCTGTGTGTGAGTGTGTGTGAATGAGTGTGTGTGTGTGTTTGATACTGAGGATTCAAACCATGGGAGTTTCAACATTAAGCTACAGCTATGCATTTTGTTGTTGTTGTTGTTTTTCCCTAGTGATTGAATTCAGGGCTCTTAAGCACTGAGCCACATCTTCAGCCTTTATGAAATATTTTACTTAGAGACAGGGTCTCACTGAGTTGCTTAGTGCCTTGCTAAGTTGCTGAGGCTGGCTTTGAACTCACAATCCTCCTGCCTCGCCTCTGGAGCCACTGGGATTATAGGTGTACACCACCTTGCCTGGTTTAGCCATGACAATTTTATTGCTTATTTTGGCACAAGGTTTGAATTCCCAGGCTGCTCTCTAACTTTCATTCCTCCTGCCTTAGTGCCTTAGTTTCCCTCTCAGAGACTGAGAGAGAATTATAGATGGTCATCTCTATGCCTGGCTCTTACATTTTCTAATGAAGACTTTTCCTTTAAAGTGTTTTTGATAATCAATGGTTATCATATGTATAGTAAGTGTATTGGTGATTGCTGCTGGTAGTAATGTTTCCACAGGAGTGTCACTATTGTACATATATATTTTGTTTGTTTGCTTTGAGGCATATCCTTTTGTTTGTGAGCTGCTTTATAGTTCTATTATTATTTATTTTGTCTCCAGGAACTAGAAATGAGACCTAGGGGTGATCTACCACTGAGCTTTATCCCTAGCCTTTTTTATTTTTTATTTAGAAGCAGGCTACCCTGCAACTTTTCATCCTACTGCCTTACCTCTGAAGTATTTATTTCATATTTATTGTTGTTGTTTGTTTTCTTTTTTTGGAAAAGGGTCTTTCTATGTTGTCCAGGTTAGCCTTAAAGTTCAGGGCTTAAGTTGACCTCATGTGCCAGCTTTCTGAGCAGCTGGGACCATAGGCTGGTACCTTTTGAGACCAGTTTAGGCATTTGTCTTTGTTTTCCTTATGAATTTTATCCAAATATAGGTTTGACTCCATTTGGGTGAAGTTTTTTTATCATTTCAGTAAAGTTTTGCAGTTTTATAATTGTAGAGCTTGCATGAGAGTTTATTCTTAGGTGTTACATATTTTTAACAATTGCTGATTTCTGTGCTGAGAGTATAGGTGAATACTGAGCATGTGTGGAGGCCCGGTGTTCAACACCCCCCAACCCTTCAACCCCTCATTCATTCCTAATGAGTTTTCCCCCATTGTGTTCTAACTGGTTATTCTTGTTTATAAAGATATTTGTTTTCTAGCATTTTTATGACTTAATGAATGATAATATACATCCTCTATTTTTGGCAGAACTGGGGATTAAATTGAGAGATTCACTGATGGGCCAGCTTTTTTTTTTATTAGGGATATAGGGGTTGATCTCAGATATTTTTCTGCTATGGAGATACATTTCAAAGTCTTTTTATGTTTTTTTAAGTTTTTTCTTTTTCTTTTTTCCAATTGTAGTTGGACCCACTGTCTTTAATTTATTTTTTTTTTTAATGTGGTGCTGAGGATGGAATTCAGTGCCTTGCCACAAACCAGCCCCTTTTGTAGTTTTTAAGACAATGTCTTTGTCAGTTGCTGAAGCTGGCCTCAAACTGGGATTCCTGTTTCCTCAGTTTGAAGAGTTGTTTGGATTAAAGGAGTGTATCTTTGTAAGCAGGTGGACATTAATTCCCTTGTGTGTGCTTGTGTGTGTGTGTGTGTGTGTATGTGTGTGTATTGTGTGTTTTTGACACTGGAGATTCAAACCAGGGAAATTTCACCATTAAGCTATAGCTATGCATTTTTGTTTGTTTGTTGTTATTTTTCCCTAGGAATTGAATCCAGGGCACTGAAGCACTGAGCCACATCTTCAGCCTTTTTAAAATATTTTATTTAGAGACAGGGTCTCACTTAGTTGTTTAGTGCCTTGCTAAGTTGCTGAGGCTAGCTTAGAACTCACATTCATTCTGCCTCATCCCTGGAGCCTTTGGGGTAACAGGTGTGCACCACCTTGCCTTGTTTAGCCATTACAATTTTTATTGCTTATTTTGGCAGAAGGTCTAAATTCCTAGGCCGCTCTCTAACTTCAGCAACTGAGGGGGGATTATAGATAGTCACCTCTATGCCTGGCTCTCACATTTTGTAATGCAGAGTTTTCCTTTGAAATTGTTTATGATAATAAGTGGTAATCTTATGTATAGTAAGTGTATTGGTGATTGGTGCTGGTAGTAATGTTTCCATAGGAGTGTTTCTATTGTACATATGTCTTTCGTTTGTTTGTTTTGAGGCCTATCCGGTTGTTTGTGAACTGCTTTTTGGTTAGTTTATTTATTTATTTAGGTACTGGAAGTGGACCCGGGGTGATCTACCATCAAGATTTATCCCTGACCTTTTTATTTATTTATTTATTTTTAGATCAGGCTAGTTTGCAACTTTTCATCCTACTGCCTCACCTCTGGAGTAGAGTTATTTCATATTTGTTGTTGTTTGTTTTCTTTTTCTGAAAGAGGGTTTTCTATATTTTCCAGTGCAGTGTTAAAGTTGGGGGCTCAAGGTGTCCTCCTGTCTCAGCTTTCTGAGAAACCGGGAGTACAGGCTGGTACATTCTGGGTCCAGGTTTAGGCGTTTGTCTTTTGTTTTCCTCATTTCAGGAAAATTTTGCAGTTTTATAATTATAGAGCTTGCATAAGAGTTTATTCCTAGGTGTTACATATTTTTAACAATTGCTGATTTCTGTACTGAGGTTGTAGGGTGAATGTTGAGCATGTGTGGATGCCTGGGGTTTAATGCCTAGCATTCACCTGCGTCATCACATCAACCTTCCCCCAACTCTTCAAACCCTCATTTATTTCTAATGAGTTTTTCCCCATTGTGTTCTAATTGGTTATTCTTGTTTATAAAGATATTTGTTTTCTAGCATTCTGATGCATTTATTTAAAGGATCATAATATTACATGCTCTATTTTTTGCAGAACTGGGGATTAAATTCAGAGCTGCTCTCATCGGCCAACTTTTTTTTTAAGTTGGTAGTTTAGGCATTGAATCTAGAGATTCTTTGCCACTGTGCTAAATCCCAAGCCCTTTTTACTTTTTATTTTAAGACAGTGGCTTCCTCAGTTACCAAGGCTGGCTTCTAATTTGCTTCCTCCTTCCTTATTTTGCAGAGTTGCTGGGATTAATTAAAGGAGTGTACCTTTTTAACAGCTGGACATTCACTGTGTTGTGTTTGTGTGTGTGTGTTTGATACTGGGGATTGAACCCAGGGGAGTTTAACCACTGAGCCACATCCTCAGCCAGTTTTTTTATTTTTATTTAGAGAGAGGGTCTTGCTGAGTTGCTTAAGGCTTCACTAAATTGCTGACGCTGATTTTGAATTTGTGCTCCTCCTGCCTCAGCCTCCCAAGCTCATGTGTGCCACTATGCCAGCCTGTCCAGTTCTTTGTGAACTGCTCTATGGTTTTATTATTATTATTATTATTATTATTATTATTATTATTATTTTTATTTTCTGGAACTAGGGAATTGACCCTGGGGTGATCTCACACTGAGCTTTATTTCTGGCACTTTTCATTTTTTATTTAGAAGCAGACTAGCCTACAAATTTTCTTCCTTGGCCTCAGCTCCAGAGTAGAGTTATTTCATATTTGTTGCTTGTTTTCTTTCTTTCTTTCTTTCTTCTTTCCTTCCTTCTTTCAGAGTGTCTTCCTATGTTGTGCAGGTTTGCGATAAAGTTTGGGGCTCAAGTTGTCCTCCTGTCTCAGCTTTCTGAGCACCTGGGACTACAGGCTGGTACCCCCTGCGTCCAGGTTTAGGCTTTTGTCTTTTGTGTTTTTTTTTTTTTAATTTTAATATTTATTGTTTAGTTTTCGGCGGACACAACATGTTTGTTTGTATGTGGTGCTGAGGATCGAATCCGGGCTGCACGCATGCCAGGCGAGTGCGCTACAGCTTGAGCCACATCCCCAGCCCTCTTTTGTGTTTCTTATGTTTTTCATCGAAATAGAGGTTTGACTCAAGTTGGGTGATGTTTTTTCTCATTTCAAGAAAGTTTTGCAGTTTTATAATTGTAGAACTTGCATGTGAGTTTTGGGTGAAACTGGCTTTGAATTGTTAATATTTTTAACAATTGCTGATTTCTGTGCTGAGATATACTTTCAATGTTGAGCATTCGTAGAGGCCCTGGGTTTAATGTCTAGTGTTCTTGTTCAGGGAGGCACCAACCACCAACCTGTCTATTCCTAATGAATTTTCCCCCATTGTGTTCTAACTGGCTATTCTTGTTTGTAAAGATATTTGTTTACTAGTATTCTTATAACTCAAACAAGAACTTTTAATACTTTTTTAGATTATAGATGGAAACAATATCTCTGTTTTGTTTTTGTATATTTTTATGTGGTGCTGAAGATCAAACCCAGTGCCTCACATATGCTAGGCAAGGACTCTTTCACTGAGTTACATCCCCAGCCCACATAAGCAATTTAATGAATGATAATATATGTACTCTGGTTTTGGCGGGAGTGGGGGTTAAATTCAGAGCTGCACTCATGGGCCAACATTCTTTTTTTTCTTGTGGGCATTTAGGGGTAGAACCCAGATATTCTCTGTAACTAAGCTACATTCAAGGCCTTTTTGCTTTCTATTTATTTTATTTTTTCATATTTTTTTAAATTATAAGTGAACACAATAACTTTATTTCATTTTATGTGGTGCTGAGGATCGAACCCAGTGCCTGACACATGCCAGCTGAGTGCTCTGCCTCTGAGCCACAGCCCCAGTCCTTTTTTGCTTTATATTTTAAGAAAGTGTCTCCCTCAGTTGCTAAGAATGGTTTCAAACTTTGATTCCTCCTTCCTCAGTTTGCAGAGTTGCTAGAAAAGTGTGTACTTTATAAACAAGTTGGACATTCATTCTTATGTTGGGTGTGTGTGTGTGTGTGTGTGTGTGTGTGTGTTTGTGTGTTTGACACTGGGGATTGAACCCAGGGGAGTTTTACTACTGAGCTACAGCCATTGTGTTTTTTTGTTTTGTTATGTACAGGGCATTGAACCCCTGGGCACTTAAGCACTGAATCACATCCTCAGCCCTTTTTAAATATTTTTTTACAGACGGTCTCACTGATTTGCTTACTGCCTAGTTAAGTGGGTGAAACTGGCTTTGAATTGTTAGTCCTCCTGCCTCAGCTTCTGGAGCCACTGGGACTATAGGTGTGCACTACCTCGCCTGGCTTAGCCACAGCAGATTTTATTGCTTATTCTGGCACAAGGCCTAAATTGCCCAGGCTGCTCACTAACTTTCTGTATTTCTTCCTTATTCCCCAAGTGACTGAGAGGGAATTACAGATGGTTACCACTGTGCCTGGCTTTCATGTTTTTTGTTTGTTTTTAGTATATATATAGTTGTCAATGGACATTTTTAAAAATTTATTTATTTATAGGTGATGCTGAGAATCCAACCCAGTATCTCAACTGCCAGGCAAGCTCACTACCACTGAGTCACAACCCCAGTCTTCTCCTGTTTTTAATTAAGACTTTTCAAGTGTTTAGAATAATCAATGGTGATCTTCTGTATAATAAGATGTATTGGTGATCCTTGCTGGTAGTAATGTTTTCACAGGAGTGTCGCTATTGTATGTATATCTTTGTTTGTTTAGTTGGTTTTGGTACTGGAGATTGAACCCAGAGGCACTGCATCACATACCCAGCTAGTTTCTTTTATTTAGAGACAGGGCTTTGGTGATTGCTTAGGGCCTCAGTGAGTTGCTTAAGGCTTTGGTGAGTTTCTGAGGCTGGGTTTGAACTTGCATTCCTCTTGCCTCAGCATTCCATGTTTCTGGGATTACAAGGGGCCGGGGCTTTCCATTTTTTTTTTTTTTTTAATGATTTCGTAGCTTGCTAAAGAACTTTGGTTTTTGTCTGTGTTTTAAGGGTTTAGTAAGCAATTGAAGCTTTTATTTAAGCAAGGTATTAAAGCATTTGATAGAGATAGTGGCAGTAGGATTATAAAGAATGTGGAAATTTCATCATCAGCCCATGAGTATGTTAATTTTTCTTGTGAGATGTGTGCCTTCACAACACTCAGTTGTTTGAGTTTTCATACAAGGAGTGTGTATTCTTGAGGTCTTAAACCTGAAAAAATACTTGTAAAACGCATACAGAAGCCTTGTTCTGCGATGTAGACAGGTCGTAGTTGAACCATCTGTGTGATCTGAAATTGTTTGTCTTTAATTTACTACGTGTAGATAGTGGAGATCTTCATACCTTAATTTTCTGGACTGGGGGTATATGGGTGCTGTACTAAGGAACTATAGCCTCAGTTATTTTAAATTTGCTTTTGAGACAGGGTCTCACTAAGTTTCATAGCTGGCCCCAAACTTGTGATCCTCCTGCCTCAAATTCCCACCTCACTGGAATTGCATGCACATACCAGCATTCCTGGCTTCCAACTTGTTGTTTTATGTATACCATGTATTTAAAACTTGGTAACTTAGTTGGGTGTCGTGGTGCATGCCCATAAACTCAGCAGCTCAGGGTCCTGAAACAGTAGGATCATGACTTCAAAGCCATGCTTTGCAACTTAGGGATGTCCAAAACAATTTGTGAAACCCCATCTCTAAATAAAACACAAAGTAGGGCTGGGGATGTGGCTCAGTAATTGAAGTCCTCTGGGTTTAATTCCTGTTACCTAAATATATAAGTAATTAAAGTTTTCTAGCTTGTTAGGATAGAGAATAGTTTCAAAATTTCAAAATTAAAAGATTAAGAATAGTAATTTACTCATTTACCTTTATATGCTTACTGGTCAAAAAAAAATTATGCCATCATCTTAAGGTACTGAGTAGTGCACATATCACAAGTTATAGTGAAAACAGCTTTATGCTACTGAACTAATTTGACAGAAGTGTTTGTGAGCATGGCACAAAATTCTTATAGTTTTTGCCACTTTTAGAAATTCTTCCCAGGTCATCAAAGTTGAAAATACAGTGGAATATTGAGCATGAAGAAGAATGCTATGCAATTTGTATTCTCTATGCTTTCATTAAAATTGTAATTAAAATTTGAACCTTGTTCAATATTTACCTCTATGAATTATGAAATCCTGCTGGCAGCCAGTTGTTGTATATGACAGAAATGAAGAGATGATTTGCTGAATCAGAGTTTATTGAAATAGAATGAGAATTTTTGTATAGGTTTACATGCTCAGAGGGGAGAGAATAATGTGAAAAATCTTCATAGCATACTGCTGGTAGATGAAGTACTTTAACCACATATTAATGGTTTGCAAAATTCTTAAAGCCCACTGTTCAATTAATATGGAAAAAGGCTTTGTGAAAAGTAAAGTGTCCTTGAAGCTGAGATTTTCCTGTACAGGAGCAGTTCTTGGAGAAGCCAGCTTGACCACCTTGGTGGACAGTCAGGATAACAGGTAAGGTATCTAATTACTAGTTGATACAGGTGGTATTGGTTGATGAGGCTTCTGAGATTAATTTGCAGCTGATGAGGCCTTGTCACTGCTTGGCTCCAGGCTTTCAGAGAAGTGTCATGGTCTTTCACATGACAGAGGTGGCCCTACCTTAACCTAAGCTCTCAGGGTGTCTGGCAAAACTATGGAGTGGAGATTTTTCTTAAGCTCAGTAGTTTAGATCAGTGGCTGACACATGGAAAGTCTGATGGGACATATAAGGTCTGGCAACACATCATGCTCTAGCAAGGAGGGAAAACTCTCCAAAACATCAAACATTTAGAAGTATTTAGAAATATTTCATACTTACATAACGTATGGCCTAGCACCAAAACCAAGCCACCTTCTGCCCTGGTTTTAGGCTCAACCCATGACCAGGTGGACAGAAGATGCCATTATTCCAAGCCTTTGTAATTCTAGAGTCTGAAAAGGCTACCCAGGAGCTTTATGGAGTAAGTGGGCGGAGAAAATGATTTCTTAGAAGAAGAACCTGGCTGGCCTGGTGGCCCATGCCTATAATTCTAGTGACTGGGAAGGCTTAAGCAGCAGGTTTGCAAGTTGGAATCCAGCCTCAGCAACTTACAAAATGCTGTTCGAAATTAAAATGGCCACATTGTTGCTCCATGATAGAGAGACCCTGGGTTCCATCCCCAGCACTGCACTCACCACACTTCTCTAACCAAAAAAAAGTGTGGTTGCTCCTGCCTACAGGACTGTGGGGTCCAGAAATAGACAAAGCATTCACTCTGGCTTCCCACATATCACAGCTAGTCTTTACAAGATTGGCCCCCTTCCCCATACCTCTTCAAATATATTTTCCAACAACTTTATCTTGCTCCCAAGGTTTGTGATATTGATTAAAATTAACATTCATTATGACATCTTGTTTCCAAAATTAATGTTTTTTTGACCCATGCAGGGCATGTGTTCCCTTCAGTCACCACATGTTCCCCTTACTGAAGTTTGGCTCTGCATATTTTTTTAATATTTTTTTTTAGGTGTAGATGCATACAACAAAATGCTTTTATTTATTTATTTTTTTATGTGGTGCTGAGGGTTGAACCAGGTCCTGCTCCTGCTAGGCAAGTGCGCTACTACTGAGCCACAATCCCAGCCCCGAGCTGCATATATTTTATGTTGTTTGTTCCTGAGGATTTAAATATTTTATGTCTGTTGTGAAAGGGAGACTTTTTTCTTTTTTTGGTGGTGCTGGGAATTGAACCCAACATGGTGTGCATGCAAGGTAAGCACTCTATCAACTGAGTTGCATCCCAGCCCTGAAAGGGACTTTTATATGAGGTTATTGCTGATTCAGTGATTTTTCTAATAATTTTCATGAGAATGAGAAATGATTGATTTTCATTTTCTTATTTTTTTTCTTTTTTATTTTCTACTTTGTGTAATTGGTGCAGGTATCATCAGGTAGTAGAAATGTTCTTCAGTACTCCTGTCTGGTCCCTGAAAGCTTGTGTCCTTTAGTTCCACCATGAGATTGGTTATAAAATTCAGTTGTACCTGTGTTAAACTCTTAACTGGGTGTTGACCTTATAAACTCAAGTGGGTGTTGACCTTACAAAATATGTTCCTGAGGCTGTGAGGTTGATATTAGATTCAGGTTAGATTCAGGTTCTTAATGTTTACATTTGTGGTCCTGTCTTTAGCTAACAATGTGGTACCTTTTAATTTATTTTTCAGGTTCTGAGGATTGAACCCAGTGGTGCTTAACTACCAAGTCACCTACCCAACACTTTTTAATATTTTACATAGAGACAGGGGTCTCAGAAAATTGCTTAGGGCTTTGATAAGTTGCTGAGGTTGGCATTGAACTCACAATCCCCCTGTCTTAGCTTCCTGAGCTGCTGGAATTACAGGTAGGAGCCACCACTCCCAGCCTGGGGCATTATTTTCAGGTTTTTGTGTCACTGTTAGACTTGTTAAAACCTCTGCCATTGTTGTTTCTGTTTGACAGATCCACCCAATCCAATGATGGCATTTTTCTGTGTACTTGAACTTTACTTCATTTAGGACATGGTTTTTTTTGTGCATCAAATTTGGCCTACCACATGTTTTTCTAAGTAAGGTTTCACTGGAACACAGTCATGGCTGCTTTCTTGGCACAGGAGCAGAGTTGAGTAGTGGAGCACACTGGATGACCTACAAGGCAGAATTATTTACTGGTTGGCCCTCCAAGGAGGCATTTTCTAGTATGTGCATTCCTGTATCCTTCACCTCTGCTAGACAAGGCTTGTGGCCTGTGTTAGTCAGGTTTTTGTCACTAACTACAAAGTTCATGATAAGAAAACTAGTTTCAGAGGTTCAATCCATGGTGGACGTACTCCATTGCTCTGGGCCCAAAATGAAGTAGAATGTCATGGCAGAAGGGCATGATGGAGGAGTGCTGCCCCATTGATGTTGGCCAGGAGATAGAAAGAGGGGAAGGGGAAGAGGCCATAGGGAATATGGACCCATTCCAGATAGGTACCCAGTGACCCACTTCCTTCAATCATACCCCACATGTGTATGATTACCACCCAATTACTCTATTCAAAATAAGATGAACTGATTTAGGTCACAGCTCTAAGTGTAATAATTTCACCTTTGAATCATTCTGCATTAACAGTTTTCACTTTATGTCCAAATCATAACATGATCCTTTTCAATTAGACTTCGGGGACATTGCTTCAATATTTTCCTTACCAGGAAAAATGCTGCCCTTAAAAGGGTATATGTTCTAGTGGGGGAGAGATTGGAAATAGGAAAGAAATTAGTAGATGGTGCAGTAAGTTACAAAGTTGTGGAGGAGGATTGAGAGGAAGCAGTGGATGGTACATTAGACACTGAGGTTCTTCCCAGGCCTGGCATCCATGAGCTCTTGCATTTGTCCTTCACCTTTGACCCTTCACGTGAAACTGGACTTTTCACACCTACTTCCTGCATCTCCCCAGCTGCAGCCAGTGCCCTTCCTGGTCTCTACAAACTGTGAGTACTGAGGTGAAGAACCTGCTGGACAAAGTCCTAGGGTGAGTGCTGCTGAAAATGCACCCAGGGCTGTGTGGGTGGGGGCAAAGAGGGTCTGGAAGAGGGAATTGAAAGGGAATTGGTGTTGGGTGGCCTGGCCCAACGAGCTGCAACCAGATGGACCCTCTTTCCTGTGTCCAACCCCTTTGTGGGTCTTTTGGTAATCTGTCTTGCTTTGGAGTTTGAACTTGACCTGTGGACATTGACCGCATGATATTGATATGGGAGTTATAAAAATTTTCATCACTTGTGTGTTTTCAAAAATGATAGAAATAATGGACTCATGTGAGGACTGTAATGGAAATTCAGTAGAAGTAATTTGTAATGTCTGGCACATGGTTAAGTACCAGTAACATTTGCGAAATGAAGTAAAATAGTTGTATTCCATATAGTTATAGTGCTTAGGAACTTTGGTTTTTATGCTTAATTTTTAGTAACAGTTGAGTGTTATCTTCTATAAGATGGAAGGGAATTATCAACTTTAATTTCCACTGAGTATTAACTGAAATGGTTGAATATAGGTTTTCCAAGGAAAATGAAGTTAAGATGTACTTAAGAAATACATTTGTTATTGGTTCATGTTTTTAGGCACTTGGTGGATATTTTCTTACCAGGAGGAACATTTATGTTTTCAGTATAAAGATTTCATAGAAAAATAAGCAGAGTGCCTTTATTTTAAAATTAATGGTAACTTCAGTCATGTATTTAAAAAATAAAATACTTTTGTGTTGGTACTTGTCATCAAGTTCCTATAGGTTGACGCCTCCAGGATATTAATTATGAGGAACAGAGTCTCAGGCAAGTGGTACATTTCTGGTGTTGTAAGTAATAATTTTATTAAGTCAATATTTGTGGTTATATGATTGAGGTTTTATATATTTGATAAATATTTTTAAGAATAACTTCAGGGCTGAGGTTGTGGCTCAGCGGCAGAGTGCTTGCCTAGCATGTGTGAGGCACTGGGTTTGATTCTCAGCACCACATATCAATAATTAAAATAAAGGTCCATTGACAAATAAAAAATATTCTAAAAAAGATATAAAGATGCTATGTCAGTTTTTCATGGCTGTGATCAAAATAACCTAAACAAGAACAACTTGGAGAAAGAACAGTTTATTTTGGTTCATGGTTTCAGTGGACTCAGTCATGGTCAATTAGCACCATTGATCTGGCACCCAAATGAGGCAGAATATCATGGCACAGGGTATGGTAGAGAAAGCTGCTCAGCTCTTGGCATTGGGGAACCAGGGTAGAAAAAGAAGGGGCCAAGGACAAATACTGTCCTCAAGGCCAAACCCATAATGACTTACTTCCTCCATTCATGCCCCATATGCCTATACTTTTCACCACCTCCCTGTGGTCCCTTTAAATTATTAAGCCAACTAATAGATTAACCCACTGGTAATGTCAGAACTCTCATGAACATTCACCTCTGGAACATGGTGGCATTGCCTTAACCATGGGCTTTCCAGATTAAAAACAGTAACAGATTTTATTATTGGTTCTATTTTAGCATAATGTAGTTGTTATAACTGAGTTTCATAATGTAATTTGTTTTATGGCTTTGTATTGTCCAAGTGTCTAGAATATCAGAAGAAACTCAGACTCAATAAAGAGCAGACATGAGGAAGGTTGGTTATTAGGGGCAGGGTTATAGCAGGGGAATTGATCCTATGAAGTCAACACAGGATTGACATGTTCACATCTGAGATGAGAAAGAGCAAATTCACTTGAATTTGTTCTGGTTTGGTGGCCCCATATTTTTGGTGGAATTAGAAGACTAAGGTTCTAGGACTTGTTTTGTTCTTGTGATTAAAAACCAGGGCCTGGTACAAGCTAGGGAAGCAATCACTGATTGACACTCCTAACTTTAGGCAGCAGGCTGTAAAATTTTAGGCAGCTTTTCTACCTTAGCCTCTCTTTGGAGCACAATAGACAATTTTAATTGTAAGGCATATAAGTAAGAGTAATTTATATAAAGGAACAAAATGATGCTTGTTCACAGGCATACACTTAAGGTATTTCTCTATGATGTAATGTTTTCTGACAAATGCATCCTGAGGTAATTTTGTCCATATGCAAACATCAGAGTATGTACCCACATAAAGTAAGATGGCTACATCACTAAGTGATCTAGTCTGATGGGACCAACTTATAAACTGATCTTCATTGACTGAAATGTTATGTCATATGTGACTGTAACTGGGACCACAAAGGTAAACCTTTTGTCAACAGTTCAGTATTTTTTATGGGTTTGCATGATTCTCACACAAAAAAATTGAGGTTTGAGCAGAAGACTTGCTCCTGGATGTCTCCTGTATCAGACTTTCAGGAAGGGCCAGTTTGACCCATTCATAGCCAGTACCTGATGTGTGAGAATCATGTTACTGAAATGACTAGGAAGAAGCCCTTTCTATCTTGAGGAGCTTTACTGGTGGCCAAGCCGGATGTCCCTGCTTCAGATGGTAAGTCTCCTTCCTTCATATAGTGGTGGGGTGGAATGGGGGTAGGGGGTTGCCTAGAACTTTTGATTTCCTGAGATTGGATTGTCATGGGACTGCTGGGCTCCTGTCACACCTGGGGCTGAACACTGGACACAGCAGCAGAGCTGGAAACATCACAGGCAATCAGGCCTCTCAGCTCTACCATACAAGTGTGAGAAATAGGGTTATGAGGAAATGCCATAGGTGCACAGTAGGTATGTGTGAAGGAAATAAGATCCAGCTGAACAGTGCCAGTGTGGGCACCGGATATGGCATTTTGCTGGGCAATGCAAGTGTTGTGGCCTTTTTTTGGGGAAGCTGCAGATAGATACTCCATAAGCCCCCCCCCCCATGCCCAGCATCTCTTCCTTTTGGTGTTACTGGCTCTTTACACTTGTTGCCTAGATTTCTTGCTTTGGACCCGTTTAAATTTCTTTTTAATATTCCCTGCACCAGTCCTGTGCCATTATCCCATTCCCACATGTTTACTGCCTGGTCGTAAAAACTTGGCCTCACAAAATTACGATGTCATTGTGTACAACTTCCATGGCCATAGATTCCCATCCTTGTCTAGGTTTCAAGACCCTTTCCTTAGATACATAGTCCTGGGAACAGTGCCTGGGCCCCTTAGTAGGGATCATTAAGACATCCTTTTTCTCAGACCTGTGACCATGCTCCAGGACCCCAGACAGCTTGAGGTGGACCTGAGCCTTGAGCCTTCCTCCCCCCTGTGCCACCTGATCCACTGTCTCCACTCCCTTCCTCCCATCCCCTGGGACTGATGGGGGGCGTGGTAACTGGCTTTCCAGACCTGGGCCTGGCTCTTTGCTATAATCCCAGACCACTCATCTCCAGGACCCTGGCCCTGTCCCCATCTCTGGATCTCAGGATTCTTGCTGGTGCCTCCACTTGAACCTCCCCTTTTTAGCCCTGGTGCTGTGGGATCCCTGCACTGCCTGGTCCCTCCAGTCAACCTGATTCTCCCCAGCCTGGGCTCCTCCATGGGTCCCGGGTCCCTACCCACCCAGACACCAAGGTTCATGCTGGCGCTGGAATCCTTTCCACACCCAGGGCCCTCCTTTGGCCCTGCTTGGCTCCAGGTCCCTGTCTGGAGGATCTACTCCCCTGGATTGCAGAGGAGTGCAATGGGCTGGCCTCTGAGCCCTCGAGGCTCCCTAGGGGAAACACAGCCCTGCCCCTCGCCTGGGCCCCCTTGGCTGCCCATAGCCTAACACCTGGCAGTGGACGTGGGCGCTGCGCTGACCTTGGCCTGCGGGATCCCCTACCTTCCCTCCCCTGCCCTCTTCCTTTGGGGGCTGCCCCTAACCCAAGCCAGCCCTCCCTAACCATGGAGCTTTAAGCTCCAGTCCTGGGGCCTGGCTCCTGTCCCGGTCCCCTGTGCGCGTGTTCGTCGTCGTGTCTCCTGGCATGCTGTGGGGTCGGGTGGCGCTGCTCTGGGTCCTTGGGTCAAACCGGGGGCCCCTTGCTTGGGTCCCCTACCGCACGCACTCCCCTCGGTGCCCCTTGCGCCCACCACCCCACTTTTTTCTCCTTCTCCAGTGTTTGCCAGTGTTTCTGATTTGCAAAGGAAGGGAGCATCCAGGAGGGAATGGACATGGGGTTGGGAGTGTTGTGTGGCTCAAATGGAGGCAAATGTAACTGGGGCTTTCCCTCAGTGTCATTCATCTACAGGTCACCTTTTATACCTCCTAGGGCAGCCGGGAGGAATTTTCAGAGAAGGAACCTTAGAATTTTCCCCTGACTGTAGCTCAGGCCAGAAATTCCTCATGTTGTTCCATACTCCTTCATCCACTTCCACACATCCAAGGAAGATCGGGACTAGGGACACTGTATACTCAAGCCAATTGCTCTCTGAGCCTGGACAGAGGAGTAGGAAGAGGCTTCAGCAGATGCCAACATACCTGCTCTGTGTTTAACAGGTGATTAACAGCTGCCTAGGCCAGAAACCTTTCACCCTAGTCTTGATGAGTGGTGGCTCTACTAACTGCATTTAAATAGCAAACAGGTACCCATCATCCTCCAGAATAAGAGAAAGAAAGATGTACCTCAAACTGATGTGGGATGTATGGAGAGGAGCTTACCTCAGTATAGAGGTAAGCTCCTCAAAATATGAACCTCCAAATATGATATCACTGGTTATTGGTGAAGACTGCTGCTTCTGCACATGTTGAAGTTTGAACATTAGAGAAGCAGGCCAAGGCAAGCAAATGAAGCAGGGTTTATTTAAAAGACTACTCTTGCGAGGGAGAAAGGGGGCATAGCTGATATCCTGGTATCCCGAGAAGCCAGGTGTTCTGCCCTTTTTATATGTCCTAGGCTTCCTTTGATGTTCACTTTCCCTCCTTATTTTTCTTGTTCCTGTGGTCATGACTAGGCCCAGGAATGCTTGGTGGGATGGCCAAAAGGTGGGAAATAGGTAGGCTGAAGGTGGAAGGGCAGGATGGAGTAGAGGAAAAACACCCTAATAACCTTATAGCTCCTTGTAGGGCAGAGATTTTCCTGAGACTGGTTACTTTGACAACAGGTTGGAGCAGGGGCAGGTTCCTAATAAGATCCCTCAGGGACAGTCTCCCACTTCCCAGACTCACTCAAAATTGGCCTCCTAGATGTGACCTGACTTTATTTACTTATCTATACTGATGCCTGTCTAATTCTGGTTTCCACACCCTTAGAAAATCGTTCTTTATCTCCCAGAGTGCTCCCCAAACTCTAATACCAAAAGGAATCACCTGCTCATACAGGAGATTCTGATTCAGTAGGTCTGTGGGGAGCCTGAGAGTGCAGTTCCAGCCTGCTCTCAGGTGAAGGCCTCCCAGCAGGGAACAGCTCACAGCCATCAGTAGACTACAATCCACAGCCAATGGGACCCAGGCCCACAGGGCAGAAAGTGGGAAGGCTAAGACAGCCTTATCTGTTTTTCATTCACAAACAGGACCCTGTTGCTGGCTGCTGCAGCACACCTACCACCACTGAAAAGAACAGAAGTGAAGATATTTGCTTGGTGAGGTGTGAATAGGCGTGGTTGGAATGAGCCATTAGGCAGGCAAGACAACACAACCTCTGCCTCTTGATTCTGCTTTGGATCAGTGAGACACACTATTCTTCAGCGCCCTGATGCTCCAACATCCACCCTTTCAAATGTTAGGATATACTCTGGGGTATTGATGTTGCTGCGAAAGAAAGTTTTATTTTAGGTAGTTAAATTTTTTTTACATCTCAGTAACATTGTTTTCATTTCAGTGGCCTTTAGTGATTAATAAGTACACTCTACGATTTGTCAGGATCTCTTAAGCAATGAGTTAAGATATTTTTTCTATTTTCTAAAAACTTTTTCATAAACCTAGAACATTAATAAACAATGGGAGATCAAGAGTCTGTCTTTTTATATCTAATGACAGTAAAAAAAGTGTGCAGATCATTTATCCAAACACTTCTAATTGTTAATCAAATTTAAGTTCCTTCCTTTTTAAAAAAATTTTTAGTTGCAGATGAACACAATAGCTTTATTTTATTCATTTATTTTTTATGTGGTGCTGAGAATCCAACACAGTGCCTCACACATGGTAGGCAAGCCCCCTACCACTGAACTACAACCCCTGCCAGTTCCTTCATTCTTGAGAGGAGACCATCTTTTTCATATTTTACCCTTTGCCTTTCATATTTCCCTCTAGTTTTCTCACTCTGAATAAAACAAGATAAAAGAGAAAATGTCAATTTTTCATAAGAAATGATATGCTTTCTATGATAGATGTAATGATAACTCACTTATAAAATTCTGAATGATAGGAGTAGCATAGTAGCCAGGGCCCAAGTCAGAAGCTGGTGCTGGTAAGAGGTTAAGTTTGAAAATGGCAAGACAATAGTTGGGGGTTAAACTAAAGGCAAATGTCAGAAGAAGGGGCTTTTGAATTGCCATTCACTGAGGGTTTTGCTCTTCTGCTTTACAACTAACTGATTAAATTCATGAAATAACTTACTTTTTTTCTCTTATTTAAAGAGGGGATAAAATGTTATTTAGAAAAATTCCCTGGGCTGAAGTTATACCTCAGTGGTAAAGTGCTTGCTTCACACGTGGGATGCACTGGGTTTAATCCTCTGTACCACATAAAAATACATAGATACTGTGTGTGCATCTACAACTAAATGAATATTTTTAGAAAATCCCCCACAATTACTATAATCCATTAATACAAATCTCATTATGTTATTATAGACCAAAAGAGGCTGCTTTAATCTGAAAATCTTCCTAAAGGTCTAGAATACAAAGGGCACAGATGGAAAATGTGCCTGCACCAAGACACTACTATAGCTGGATATTCCAGGTTCAGTTTGGGCACCACTCCACCTTGTACCTTCCAACCCAAACAAGGAAGGTGTGAATCTGCAGGGCTCCTGTGTGGGGCTTGTGGCCCGGGGAAGCAGATCTGAAATAGAAATGGGTTTCAGAGACCAAAAAAGCTGTGGGAATGCCCCTGGGAGACATATGTGGTGTCCAACAGGCTCATCTTCCCTTCTGTACTTTTGCATGCACTGATCTTTTTGGACTAGGACCTCATCTGCAGTAGCTTGGGGATGCCAAGACCTGATAGGTGCTTATACAGAAGTCTCCAATCCTATCCATAAAGGAAGTAATTTCTGTGAGTTTAAGGATCCTGCTCAGCAACCCTCAGGTAAGTGGATTGGTTCTTGCTTGCTCAAGGCTTTCCCAAGGTGGGAAATTTCCCCCCACATTGTGGTCCCTTTCCAGGTAGAACTCAAGGACTACAGAATTCTGCACCTGCTCCCACAGGAGAGAAAGGAATTAGTTTTCTTCATGTTCATTTTTTGTATTGTTTAAAAATGTATCTATTGACATATTTACAACAAACATTGAAGGGGTTCATGTTATATCTTCATTCATACCAAGGGCATTGGTCACTTCCACCAACTTGTCTTCCATCTTCTCCTCAATTCTTCCTAGACCCTAATAATCCTTACTCTACATTCAAGTAAACTTTTTGTTTATAAAATTCTACATTAGAGAGAGAACATGCCATACATGTAGCTCTTTTCATAACAACTTGCTGAAATATGCGTGATTGAATAATATGCTTGATTGAATAATAATGCAGAGTTGATGATATTGAAGGGATAATTAAACAGGGGGGCCGGTGTTTCTATAAGATGTAAATATATGTGTGCTTCTGATAATTTTTTAATAACCAATTTCTGGTAACTTTGCAACAGTGGGCCATACCTGTAATCACACCTATTAAGGAGCCTGAGGTGGGAGGACTTCAAGATTTAGAAAGCCTGGGATATTTAGGAAGGCTCTGTGGCTGAAAGAAAATACCAATAAAGGGGCTCTGGTAGTAAAACGTGAAAAATTATTTTACATTAGGGAGATGTTTTAAAGGGCCACAGTTTTGTTCTTCATTGGGTTTATGCTTCTAAGATAATAAGCAGTATGATCATGTAAGAATGATCAAACCTTTACAAAGGTTATTTATTGTACTATGTTTCAGGAACTGTTGTTACTTTGCTCATATTTCCTTTTTTCTTCTTCAGTACTGGGAATTGAAGCAAGGTCCCTTGAACAAAGCTACATTTCCAGACTTTTTATAATTTTGAGAGAGAGTCTCCTTTAGTCCCTCACCTGACTTCAGACTTTCATTTCTTCTACCTCAGCTTCCTATTTGCTGTGATGACAAGTGTGTGACACAACTATGCTGGACTGACCTATGGTTTTTAGAATCCTAAGACATAAGTTTCAAAATTAAGAATTTTGTTCTCACTTCACAGATTGAATAATGTCCACCAGCTGTGACTTAAAAATTTTAAATTTATAATTACATTTTTATCTATTAAATGTTGAGATAAGAATTTAAGTCTGAACCATATTTTTTTTGATATTTTAAGAGTATAGCTTTCCATTCCCCCACCCCACCTCTCTATTCCCCTTAGTCCTTATAATTTAGGAATTCATCAGTAGAGAAAAAAAACAGGTAGCTGAGAATTTCAATCAAGAGTGGAGAATTGATTTCTATCTTTTCTCCTAACAGGACTCTCTACAGAGGACTCGTTTGCAGCATTGCTTTTGGTGTGATTTTGGATAATGAATTAAGCCTTTGTAGAAGCAAAGGTACATGCCCTGAATAAGCACTGTGATCATGGGATTTCATATACACAAAGGAAAAAGAGAATCTGGTGTTTCATAATGAGTAAGCCTTTGTGAAATATTTTAACCTTAATCTACTTAATCTAATTAATTAATTACTTAATCTAATGAATTACTCATCCCAATTAGATTTATTATAATTGCATCCAAGATGATTTCTCTTCTTTTTTTCTTTTTTTTTTAATTTTTTCTTCCTAGATATACAGGACCGTAAAGATGATTGCTTTTCTTCTGAAGTTTATCGGACCCAACCTTGTGAAGCAATTTACTGCCAAGAATACTATCATCATCTAACATAATGAACTCAACCTTGAAATTGTTCATTCCAGTGGGCCATCAATAAAAAACAAATGCTGAGCAGCCACTCAATTTTTTCCCTCCTTTTTTCAGCCCTGCCACTGCTTCTTCTGATCTAGAGGCCAAAGTCATGGACCAATCACTCCTGTGTCAAGCAGGCTCTGGAATCTACAGAGTGACAGTAAGATACCAGTTCCCTTTGTCACTGAGCTTAGAAGATTCTGGGAAGTGGTTCCCCTTTCTGTCCTCAGCTGGGAGAACCCAGGTGGGAAAGCCTAAAATATAGGCCATGGGGGCTGCTATATTTGGTCTCCTTCCACCCAGACACTTGCCTAGCACCCATACACCATAGAACCATCCCTAGTTCTACCTGCCTGCCTTTCCAGAACCCTATGCCTATGACATCAAAGAACTCAAATTCATCCTCAGGAGAGTGCCATGCTGCAAAGCAAGCAGACAGTCGCCTGACCTGGCAGCTTCTTTTGGTGAAATCCCTATAGTCCAAGAGACAGGCTCCCCAGAGACATGCAAGCTTTTAAACCTGATCCATGACCACTGAGTTCTAGGAGTACTGAGTGTTCAGATTGGTAGATTTTGTTTTTACTTCTGTTACAGAAAAATGTAAGATGTATCACTTACCAAAGTCTCTTTGTTTACTTTCTAATAGGCAATTGATGTTGTTGTACAGGCTCTAATGAATATTTGGTTCTCTTGATCAACAGGAGACAGAATGAATAGAGAAGAGAGGATGGAAGAGTGCTGCAAGCCGTAGGAGACAGAGCTCTGATTCTGAGCTGTGCTGTGGACTTGTCATCAGAGCCTTAGAGATGGTCTCCTTTGGTGGACAGAGATATGGAAGGTATCCAGGGAGGGTGATGCAAAGGAGCCCCAAATTTTAGCCTCAAACAAATATATCCAAGTATAGGAAAGAAAGTGTGGGATGATAGGAGTTCCTTAGCTGGGAAATGTGTCTCTTTGCACAATATCTGTATCCTGCATCTACCTAAGGAAGGGCCTGGAGTCTTCAGTGTCTAAGACAGCCACAAGGCTGTCCCTGACCAGCACAGCTTCTCTCAGACACTAGCATCTCTCAGAATGATGTCACTGAGATCCAGTTTAATACCAACCAGGGAGAGGAGGTCCTGGAAGGCAGAATGTCTGCCTCTGGTTTCTGGATCCCTGTGGTAATGAGTTAAACTATATAGAAAATGTACAAATGTCTCTATTTAAACAATGTATTTCTTGATGGAAAGGCTTACACAGAAGAAAACCTATAAAGTATCTGGATGAAATTTTGAAAGACATGTTTTCTTTTACCTGTATATTTTCTCAAAGAAAAAATTATATAAAACTAACTTTATAAAAACATCCTAAAATCAAAAATGTTTTAAATATTCTTTTTATGGGGAATATGTATTTTTAAATATTTTTTCTCAGTTGTAGATGGACACAATACCTTTCTTTACTTCTTTTTATGTGGTGCTAAGAATCAAACCCAGGGCCTCACACATTTTAGGTGAGCACTGTATCTCTGAGTCACAACCCCAGCCCAACAGGAAATGTATTCTTTTCTGTATCCATTATACTGGGGTTATCAAAAACGGAAGAGATTATAATAAGCTCAAGGCACAAAGTCTAATATAATAGCACAATTGTATTCCTTCTGTCTTTAGGAACCCACACTGAACACACACAGTTTATGCACAAGGGATAAAGAAAATCAGCAATCCGATCAAAAAGCAAAAGCAGATTTCAGACTGAATATCAGAGAATGTCTCTCAAAAATCACACAGCAATTGGCCCATAGAGAGAGCTTCAGAAATTAGAAAAGACTGGACAGGTAGCCATCAGCACCAGAGCAAACCTCTACAGAGCCACAAAGCCCCTGGCAAATGTCAGAATACTGGGTCATTCCAAGTGTTTTGGGGGAATATGTGCATGCATTACTGCACATCACTATTGAAAAATAAATGTTGCACCCTAAAGAACAATCTGTCAATTATCAGTAAAATTAAGGTCATGCACTTTTTATGAAACAGTTTTATTAATCGTCACCTGTTCTAGAGAAATTTTCCCACAGGTTCATAGAGACAATTATGTGTGGTTATGGAGACAGCAGCAATATGAATGTCCACTGCAGGACAATTGAAAGTTGGGGTGTGCTAAGGCACATCAGAGGCTACTATGTCAGAATTTGAAGCAGCAGATGAAATGTACATAAAAAAATCTTAATAAGTTGCAGATGGGGACTTTGAGTGCAGATTAGTGGTAGAGTGCTTGCCAGCATGCATGAAGTCCTAGAGTCAATACCCAATGATACTTAATAAAATAGTTGAAAGAAAGAAAAAGAAAAAAAAAAGGAAATGTTAAAACTTCTTCTAAATACAATTGGGTATGTCCCCTGAAACTTTTTACATCAATTAAAAATATAATCTCCTGAAGAATGAATCAATCCTCTTCCTATAACTTGTTAAAAGTTATGTGTGAAAATGGTTCACTATTGTGTTTATACAAAAAGCTCCACAAAATCTTGCAAATCAAGAGGTTCAAATATTTGTGTTCACTTTTGAAACACAGTGAAACTGTCAAGGCCATCAAGGGTATGCATATCCATGGTCTTAAGAGTATGATCCAGCACCACTGAGTCTGGTCTCTGAAACCAGCTAGTCCATATGTGGAGAACTAGCTAGGTGTAGTGACCCTTGCAGGGATTCCGAAAAAAGCAAGTGACTGAGGGAAGAAATACAGATGTTTGAGGCCGTCCTAGGAAAGATAGCCAGATCTTGTCCCAAACACAAGATAAAATGGGCTGAGATAAAGATCTGTGGTAAAGCCTAATATTCAATCACGAGAATCATCGAAAAACTAACAAAAATTAAGTGCATAATTAGACCAGTGATTTTGAATTTTTTTTTTTGTATTTTATTTAGAGACAGAGTCTCACTGAGTTGCTTTGCACCTTGCCCTTGCTAAGGCTGGCTTTGAATTCAACATTCTCCTGCCTTGACCTCCCAAGCTGCTGGGATTACAGAGGTGCACCACCATAGATGGTTAATTTGTCTATGTTTATTTGAAATAGAGAAAAAATTTTTGGAGTGAATTGAAATTTGAAAGATCTAGAGGCTCGCTTCTATCATACCTCATCCTTGCATCCTTTCCCTAATTCAATCAAAACCAAGGAATTTCAAAAATGCCTTCAGGATTGGTTCACTTGCACCTTAATCTTATGAGGTTCTTCAATCAATGTATGGTGCAAATGAATGTCCCTCCAACATGATTGGGTGTTGCTTCTGAGGTCAACTACTGGACAGAACACTATGAAAAGCTTCAGTCCATGCCAGACTGAATGAGTTGGTCCTTTTCCTAGGCCAGGTAAAAACACACCTTGGCATGGTAGGGAAGCTGAAGCTATGGAAGTCTGTCAGTCAACCTGGAGATCATTGACTCTTAGGAGATCTTGTCCAGAGCCCCGCATGCCCCTAGGCCTGAACTCAGATAATTTTCCTTCACTGAGCTGCAACTCCTGCCAGTGCCTCCAGAGGTGCAGAGATGTGAATTTTCCAGTAAGCCAACTGCCTCACTGGGCTTACAAAGAGCAGGGAGCTGTCTTTGGGGAACTGAGGTCATGCACTAACAGTATGTGTTGTTACACAGGAGCAGGGAGTTGAGATGAACCAGCACCAAGTTCAAGACCATCCAGCAGCCAATGACTGAAACCTCTCAGGAGCTCTAGTCACCTCAAATATCTGCAAACACTATGGTCAGTGGGACCAATGGGTCCTGAACTTCCCAGGAGGTGCCAGTGCCTGGACAATTGGACAAACCCACACTCAGGCCTTCTCTTGGAGCCCAGCATGTCACTAGAAGCTGCTGAAAACAGAGGCTCACATCCCAGAGGAACCCAGAAAGGAAAAGAATCTCATCTTGAGGATGCCTTGGAGTACAATGCCCTTCAGCCAAAGCCCTAGAAGGAACCTGAAATACACCACTGGGGACCTTCATACAGCCCCTGTGGACTCAATGTACTGGGACTATGCTCTGCATGCCTAGGCACTTTGAAATCTTGGCTGTGATAATCATCCCTCATTTTGTTCTTTATCTCTGAAATGATATAAAGGTTCTTGAATAAAAAAAAATTTTTGTGTAATTATTTTGTTAAAGAACTCTTTTTTTAGATTAACTGAGAATTCTTCTAGTTTCTAATGTGATTGAATTTTTCATGATGAGCCATTCCTGTATTCACTGCTTGTCTATTGATGTGGAGGGGGTGTGTAAAGGGTTAGGATGGGAAGCTGTATAGGTAGGTCTGGGGCAGGAAGGAGCCAATTACCCAGCTCAGATCTGTGGCTGAACTCAATGCCATCTCTGGAGATATGAGGGTAGTGTGCTAACAGAATGTATAGTTGGGTGGCCACTTGATGGTGTCTTCTCAAAACTGAATGTGACCTTCCAGAAGAGGAGAGAGAATAAGCATCAATAAATATCCTTTAAATGGTCTACAGTTAATTTCTTATTAACTAAGAAGAACATCAAAATGAAATCTCTAGTCTTGGGACTTCTGAGTTAACAATCATGGGATCCAAGACATCAGCTCTAGGTCAGACATGTCCAGACAGTGACAGAATCCTGCCCTGGTGGGCTATGTCTAGGTTAAGAGACTTTACAGATTTTCTTTTGAGATCCACCAAAACTGAAAGCTTTTGGGTGGGGTCATATGCCTAATGTCAGTTGGCTCAGGTAGCTTTATCAAATTATCATCAGCAGGGTGCCATGTTGTTTACTAGTAGTCTAAGCTACACAGGAGGCTCAGGCAGGAGCATTGTTTGGGCCCAGGACTTTGAAGCCTCCCTGGAGAACAGAACAAGATCCTGTCTCAAAAGATAAAAACATAAATTATACATTGAGCTCAGCTTGATGGGATGTAATGCCTTCATTAGCATGGACATGGATTTTTAAACTTTCCTGTTCCCTGAAACCACGTAGGTTTTAGATTGAGGGGATTTGGATTTAGAGGGGCTTAGGTGCTAAGTCTTACTGAACAGTGAGATCAGACTTGTTTGCCTTTCTTTTCTCATCAGCTAAATTGAGTGTCAATTGTCTGTGGCATGGAATGGGAGTAGAGGTCAAGAAGAAGTTGGAGTATTTTTGTGGTTCAGATATACAGACAGGATTCCAATAGGATCATCCTTTTTCCTAAAAAGCTAAAATCTAAATCAGCTTTTCTTCCTCTCCCTCTCATGGATTTTCTTGAACCTTGGGGACAACTCGAGGTTTAGCCTCCACAATAAACAAAGGAAGCTAGGTGCAGAGGCCAAGGCCTGTAATACCAGGGATTTGGAGTCTGAAGCAGGAGGAAAATAAGTTCAAGGCCAGTGACAGCAAAATTAAAAGTCCTTCTTTCTCTCTCTCTCTCTCTCTCTCTCTCTCTCTCTCTCTCTCTCTCTCTCTCTCACACACACACACACACACACACACAATGGAGTTGTAGTTGTGTATAGAGATGTATGAAGCTCTTTGTTCACTCACCTGCACCACCAAGGGGGAAAAAACACCTATAGTGTGTCATGACCACATATGTAACTGTGCAAAAATGATTCCAGACCTTGTGAGATGATATATTTTACAAATGTAATAGTACTAAATGACATCTTCATTTTTGAGAACCTTTCACTGCTTTACACACACATACACCATGCCTACCAAAATATTGAGCATTTTAATAATGTACTTTCCTTTGGTTTATTTACATAAAACAAAATTAGAAGTCTCAATCTTTATACAACTATGCTTTCAGTATTGAAAATGATGAGACAAACTACATAGCATAGCACATTATAATTTTTTTGTTACACATGACAGTAAAATGACTTTGACATATCATACATTTGAATCAGATGGGATATAATTTCTCATTTTCCGAGTATTCAGATTGCAGAATCCAAATTTTAATATGGGCAAAATAAAGTAATAGATAACAAAAGAACGAAAAACCTGACATTTAAAAGTTTCCCCCCCGCCTCCTTGCAACTTGGGATTGAATTTGGGGCACTTTTACACCAAGCTACATCTCCTGCTGTTTTTATATTGGAAGAGAGAGTCACACTATGTTGCTTGTGTGTTTATGATCCTCTTGCTTGAGCCTCCTGAGTAGCTGGAATTAAAGACATTTTAGAAGTTGATAATGGGCAACATTAATAATCAAATATCATTATTGATAATGGGCAACATCAATATTGCATAGAGATAGTACACAACTACCTCTATGGCTGACTTTCTCAATTCCTAACTATTTCAAATTATTACATTTAGATAAATGGTGATTTTTTTTTAATTTAGGGCAGGACACTCCTCAGATTATGTTCACATTCATTTTCTATATGGTATTATTTTTCTGAAATATAATCAAAGTCTCATGATCTTGAATTAAAACTGATCCATGAAAAAATCTCTGTGGCATATATTTGAGAGAAAGAAGTTACAGTGTGGATTTTACTGTCACATTTTTTGTCACAATGATCCAAGGAGAAGTAGTTTTTATAATTAGGAGCTCTAAAAACATCCATAAAAGTATAGACTCCTTCACAAACTTGCTTCTTAACAATTCATTTGGGCCCATAAAACTCTGCTTTGTAGTAGGTTTATAACTTGGCCCTCTAGAGTTGGAGCCTTAGCTGCTGTTAACATAAATCAGTAAGATTTCAGGCAGGGCTCACCCATCCACAGTGCAAAGTGACTAGGGCGTTAAAATACATTATGGTCCTACATAATTGTTTTAATTTTTTTTGAAACTGAAAGAAAAAAATAATTATCATGCATAATATAACACCTGTTATATAACATCAGCATATTTTATAAAACCATAGTGTTTGACAATAACTTTTAATTTAATGTATTGATTAAGTTTTTAGTTCAGGAATGAGTACCTTAAGGCAAAAGAATGCCAAAGGATCAGGTGGGTTTCTGCTATGGGCAGAGGGCCACAGTATGTGTTCTAATTCCCCAGGCTGAGGAAGGCTCAGTCTTTGATAAGTAGCACAGAGGGAGGCCAAGTGCTTTGGTCTTAGCTGGTGAATGCACCAGGAAGAGGAATTATCTCCTGACTTGACCTCCACTTAACTATACTATGACACATTTACTTGTCTTAAGTAATGTTTGTATTATTTAAAAGTTTGTCATTGAATAATCTTTAGTAACTTTTAAATCCATCCATAATTTTATAAAGTTCTTATATAATTATCTTTGATATCATTTGCATCCATTTTGCAAACTAAAATCTCATAATATTTTTGTAGTTTTTGTGAGTCTTACTAAATACTTTGCTAGAATATTCATTACTTAAATTTCATTTCACTAGAATAATTTCCAGTAGTACAGGAAAGAGAATGAAAGTGGAAGATATGAAATTAGAGAATGATTTTATCAAATATTTCTTATTAAAGGTCCTATACAAAATGTATAAAATTTTGTAGCATCATTATCTTTGTTTAGAGATGTAAAATCTATGTGATTCCATATCAAAAGGGAGCCATATTTTAAATATCATAAAAATTTAGATATATATAAAATTCCTTAATGCTCTCTACCTCTTAGAATTATAAGGATATTTAATATGTCCTAGAACCTCTATGCTGTCTATTTCCTTTGAAATTTTAAGGGTTGCTTTATTTCTAACTAAGTGGATTATTTTTATCTTGTACTATGAAAGAACACTATTTTTTCCTTAATAGAGTTTTTTTTCCTGTGAATAAATCTGTACAATAAATTCCTAAAAGTGGAATTCCTATATCAAAACAGTATATTTAAAATTGTTAAAACACATGGATATGTTGCATACCAAATTCATTCAAACACCAATATTGAGGAACATATTTCTGCCAACATTATTTAAAAATGTTTATTTAAAATGGTTTTCTTAGTTTCACAAGGACATATTATCTTTGTTTATTTTCAGAACCCTGTCCTTCACATGTGCAAGACAAGTGCTCTGACACTGAGCCACAACCTAGTTCTTTGCCAACATTTTAACAACATGGATTATAATGAACATTCCTTCTCCTTTTTTATATAGCAGGAATCAAATCCTTGAACTCATTCATGCTAGGCAAGTGCTCCACCACTGACCTACATCCCTGGACCCTGTGATGAAAGTTTTTAACTCTTTCTAATATGCCTTTTAAATATGTGTTTCTTTTAATTTCCTGGTGTCTAACATTGGTGAGACTAGGCTCAACATTGCTACTAAAAATCTAGTAATGTTATGTGTTTCTCTGCGAGAATTTGAAGAGTTACATAATTTTCATCACTTTTCTAATTGATTTGGAGTGACTGACATTGATAATATGTAATTATCAATAATTAGTACTTTCAAAAGCTTAAAGCATCCCATCTTATGTACTTTATTTCCTCTTTGCCTCATTCACATCCATTTTTTTCTCCCTAATACTCATCCCAATTTGCTCTCTTGCTGAATCTTCAATTATGATTTCAAACACTTTGCATCAAAACATCTCTTCATGGCTCCACTTTGCACCATAACAGCCAAGAACTCTGGATACCCAGTGTTGTCTGAACTCTCCTTTCCAGATTCCAGGTTCACACTGCCCACAAGCATCATTACTTTTTGCTCCAGGAAAAAAAGTCATGTAGTTTTAAGGTAAGAACACATCAGCAGTCAGATTGGGTGAAACGTGGTGGGGGAGGACATCATTGAATAGAGCTGTAGAATTCCAGGAGAAGAGGTAGCAGGAGAAAAGATTCAGGAACAAAAACTCCCTAGAGGTCCAGGAAGAAGCCAGTGTCTGGAGCTGCATTGGCCATAGAAGTCACAGAGGTCATCCTGGAGCTTGGGATCTATCAAAGTTGTGTGCAGTATCTGAAAAAAAAGAGAGAGGGGAGAAAGAAGAAAGAGTGGGTGGAGGGAGGGGAAAGGAAAGAGAAGGTGGCAGAAAGGAAGCGCTTTGGTCTGAAACAAAAATGCCAAACTAAGAGTGCATGCAAAAAACTCAGGGTGAAATTTCATCCCAGGAGACCAATACCAAAAATAAACACAAACATAACTGTCAATCCAATGGATTAGCCTTTTATACTTGGACTTAAAAACCTAGGGAACTGCCATCTCATGTGTTCATTCAAAATCAAACTGCTTCATTCTTTTATATACTATGGGGTGTAAAGTTTCTAATGCAATTTGAAGTCACCCCTCACTTTTCTTCTTAGTCAAATAGATGCTATAAATACAAAACTTATTGAATCCACTTTCTTCCCAGAATTATATACTAGAAGACCTTAGCATATTCTAGCATAACAAAATTATTTGGCATATGTTTATTACAATTAATTTATTCACTGTTTTGTTTTTTTTCCAGTTAATTCACTGGAGCAAAAATTTAGCTACATTTTGATATTTTGTAAAATATCACTGAGCAACAGTTCTCTGGCTCCCTGAATAATAAATTGATTGTAAAGATAAATCCTGCCAGGTGTCAGGATAGTACGGGCTTGTAATCTCAGTGACCTAGAAGGCTGACACAAGAGGACTACAAATTCAAGACAAGGCAGGTAGGGTGGCACACACCTGTAATCCCAGTGGCTATGGAGGCTGAGCAAGGAGGATTGTGATGTCTAAGCCAACCACAGCAACAATGAGGTGCTAGACAACTCAGTGAGTCCCTGTATGTAAATAAAATACAAAATAACAAAATAGGGCTGGGTATGTGGCTCAGTGGTTGAGTACCCCTAAGTTCAATTGTGGTATTAAAAAAAAATCAAGGAGCTGGGATTGTGGCTCAGTGATAGAGAACTTGCCTAGCATGTGTGAGGCCCTAGGTTTGGTTCTCAGCACCACATACAAACAAATAAAATAAAAAGTTTATAAACACCTAATAAAAATACTTTAAGAAAATTCAAGAGACTGTTCAGCAACTTCATTAGATGATGTCTCAAAACAAAAACTAAAAATTATTGGAGATACATCTTGTAAGGTTGAAAAAAACCAAAGATACATGATTTCAAGTTCAAATTATAAAAACGCTAGACAAAGTTGGGTCAAAGAAGGCCATCTTTAGTAGCTTACTTTGCAGGACCCCTGGCAGCAGAACACTCTGGGTGGAGTCTTCCGGAGGATCTATGCCAATGGGAGAATACGAAGGCCTAGAGTTTGGAGGTCTAGCTATTGAGGTCTGTTGTATGGCCTCACAATTAGCGCAGTCAAGGGTATAGTAGCAGCTGTGACTCAGACTGGGCAGATTGCCTGCCCTTCCCTGGCTAGTCTTGATCTTCTTCTCTGGCTTCTTGAGTCCTTTGAATCTTTGTTTAATACATTTTATTTATTTATTTATTTATTTGTTTGTTTGTGTGTTTGTTTGTTTGTTTGTTTATTTATATGTGGTGCTGAGGATCAAACCCAGAGCCTCACATATGCTACGCCAGTGCTCTACCACTGAGCCACAACCCCAGCTCCACTCCATTGAATCTTGACTGCCTGGGCAGACTGTGAGTCCCAAGAAGAAGAAGATTGTAGGTGGGTTTGAAAGGAAGACAGGCAGAGGTAGCAGTTAGTCAACTGTAAGATGTGAAAGCACCTTTTAAATAGTCTTGGGAGGACTAGATGGCAGGGTAACAAAGGAAGATCATTTCTCATCTGGGTTCTCAAGGCTGCTGTGTATCTACTTGGAGATGCAGTGCGTGTACAACACCCAATACACCAGTGCTCTGGATACCTGGAGACACCACCAAATCATACTGCCAATAAGCAGAGAAAGAACAATGAGGGAGGGCCCCGTTAGGTTTAGAATTGACCCCTTAGATCTAGACCTGGTCTCTCACCACCCAGTGTTCTGAGCCTCTTCTTTCCCCAACATCCCCAACAGGAGTATACTACAACCAAGAATTTCGCATTGACACAATATTATTGAGAAAACAGAAGAAAAATGCACAAGAGCTCTGAAGCCTCCATGGTGGACTAGCAAACAGAAGCGTTACTTCTAGATGATCCCTTCCAAAACGCTCCTCCAAACATGGTTGTAGAAGAAATCTCAGTGCGTCTGGGTCCCAAAGTTTGCAGACTCAAGCAGCCTCAGGGAGTCTTGTGCAGAAGGGCCTGGATCCACTCCCAGCAGCTTTGGCTTGTCTCCTGTATGCTGATGGGAGCAGGGGGAAGAGGACTCTTACAAGGGTCACCACCAGAGGTCTTGGGCTCTAGACATCCCTCACCCACGCACCTGGAACACAGGAAAACCCCAGCAGGTGGTCGATGGCAAGGCACTTTGAAGACCCCTGACTTTCCTGGGGGCGCCTGGGGCTTCTTCTGGATTGTAGACACAGAGTCCAGGACAGGAAGCTCTGTGCCATGGCGCAAGGTGCTGTGTGCTCAGGGAAAGTCATCTTTCCATGACCAATGCCAGAGAAGATGCGCTTGGGGTGTGGGATGCAGGTTGCAGTGCAAGTCTTGGTAGTCATAGGAAGTATCTGGCGGTTGGATATAGAAGGATAATGACAAGGGCCCAGGACATATTAAGCTCAGGGTTGGAGGCCTCTGTAGCCCAGGTGCCTGGTCTGCAGAATGCAAAGCCTGTGGCACACAGCAGAGAAAGTGCTGCTCCATGGCCTTGTGGGCCTCACACCAGGTACCACCAAGCATGTGGGACTCAGCAGGCAGCAGCTTTGGTGTTCTGAAACGTCTCAGGCCTCCAGTTAGTGTCCAACCACACTGGGAACCTGGGTGGTGTTTGCTTTAATCCTGAAAGGAAATCTCATTACAAAGCTCATTTAATGAGATTAACAACAGCAACAATTATCTGTTAGTCTGTGTAATAGGAAGTCTTGCTCCATACAAGACACTGAAAAATGGACATTTTTCTTCTGGCTTCAGCAGGGTTGCCAGCACAATACCTAGACTATCACAACTTGGTTTGGTTGTAACCCTTTTTCTTCCTGAACTCTGCCTGTGTGGTAGAATACTTGTCACTAGGAATACTTCCAAAAAGAAATTTAAAATGACAAATGAGTCTTGGGTTTCAGATCTGGTGTTATAATCAGATTGATCTATCACTTCATCCAAAACTCCATCCAATTCATAACTTGAAAAATGAAACCCCAATATTATAATCAGAGAATTTGGGGCTCTTTAGAGTAAATGAGGCCATAATCCCCCATGAAATGTATTTATGTCCCATACTGGAGATTTTTTCAGCAAAATATTTTACACACATTAGTATCTTCTAAACCCTCAATAGAATAAAGCTAGAAATACATAATAAAAAAGAAGTGAATATTCACAAATTTGTCAAAAGCAAAAAAGCATATAAAATAATATTCTGATCAAGGTAAAAAGCATAAGATAGAGGAGAAAATACATAGATAACTAATAACCATGATAACACATTATACCAAAATTTCTGGGATGAAGCAGAAACAGTGACCAGGAAGGTGTATTAGTCAGGGCTCTGCAGAGGAACAGAATGAACAGGAAGTATAATTATAAAAAGGCATTGGTTAGATTGGCTTACTTGACCAGAAACTGAATAGTCCCCAATGGCCATCTGCAGGCTTAGAGCTGGAGGAACCAGTAGCTGCACAAGTGACTGAAGACCCCGAAACAAGAGAGATCAACAGTACTCTCAGAGTCTGAAACAGAAGGCTTCCAGAAACTACTTAGATGATTAATGGCAGAGCTCACTTTGCAGGATTGAAGAAGCGGGAGTCTTATATTCTCAAGTGATTGCAGCAGCAATCAAGAACCCTTCCTAAAAGAATCACACTTGTATCTGCTACTGCTTCCTTGTTCTCCCACCTTTTATTCCATTCAATCCACCATGCTATTGGATGGTTCTGACCCACTTTAGGGAGATTCTCCACTTCAGTTGTTATCCCACATGTCAATCATTCCTAAACACACCCTCACTGAAACACTCAGAATCTCTTAATCTTTGGTATGTCTTAATCCCATCAAGGTGAGTGAATGAAAAATTGTGCGCTATATGTGTAATAGAAATTGTAATGCAGTCTGCTATCATTCATTTTAAAATGTATAAAAAAGGAAATAGATAGCAGAGTAGTGACTGCCAGCGGCCCAAGGGTGGCTTGGCTCTGCTCTGGTGAGATGCTGGTCACAGGAGATCAAATTACACTTAGATGGGAGGGATGAGTTTCAAGGATCTAATATACAATATAATGACTACAGTTAAAAACAGCATAAAACAGAATGACTACAGTTGGTAATGTTATATACACATGAAAATGACTGAGACAGTAGATTTTAAGGGTTCTCACTACAAATAAGTATATGAAAGAGTGTATATCTTCAATAGCTTGACTCAGCCGTTCTTCAGTATATACATGATTCAAAATATATTGTATGCCATAAACATGTACAAGTATCATCATCATCATCATCATCATCATCATCATCAGGGATTGAACCCCGGGTTGCTTATCCATTGAGTCACATCCGCAAAAAATTTTATTTTTCATTTTGAGGGGAACTGGGAAGTTGTTTAGTTTTGTAGATTGATAACTCCTTCCCGAAACTGGAACTCTGTTTAAAGAAAAAGAAAGAAATAGAGATAGGATGAGCAATGAGCACTGCCTACTTCAATTAGCACTGGGCCTGAGAGTGGATAACCATCACCAAACTTCTCCCCATGCCATCTCCCCAGGAACTATAATACATGGTCTCTGTATTAGCCTGCTTTCTCTGGCTCTAACAAATGACCCAAGAATGGGTACTTCATAACGAGATGAGGTTTATTTAGCTCAGAGTCCAACATTTGGCAGCCCCTGTGATTAACCTTTGGTGAGAGTGCTCACAACATGGTGAATGGCATCATGTTGAGAGGAAATGCAAGGGGTACAGGCTGCATGATGAGAAACTGGGGAGCATGAGTCTTGTTCTTTTTTATAACAAGCCACTCTCACTGGAACTAATGGGGGCCCATGAGAAGTTTATTACTCCCTTCCAAGGATCTCATCCCCAGTGGCACAATTACCTTCCACTAGGCCACACCTCTTGCAGGTGCTACCAGCTCAACACTGCCACACCCAGGACCAACTCTCCAGCCTATGAAAATTTGGAGGACAAACCAGATCCCATCCTCACCAGCTCCAACAAAGCCACCATTGTAAAAGCAGGATTTCCCTGTATACAGGTGTGTATGTGAATTCAGGGGAGGGTTGCTCTCAGAGGGCACTGGAAGCAGCTACAGCCCCCATTCTGGAACCACTCTGATGTCACACTTGTAGTCATGGTACTCTGGGTGCCAAGCCAGGAGAAGGAGGGGTTGGCTCTCATTTGTTTGAGAGCAGGCATCAGAGCATGAGTATCTCAAATGCTTTCTGGTCCCCACCCCCACCCCCAGCCACATTCTGGCTTTTCTTGAGACATTGGGCTTGTTTGACTGTGACAGCACTTGTCTCTCTGAGCACAATATTCTTCACCTTTCCATGAGTCTCCATGCCAGCTGTCAGGTTTCTCACCAAGAGACAGACAGGAAATAGACAGTGAGAATGCAGAGGCAGGGAAATGGAGGGAGGCCAGGAGGGGAAGGAGGATATTTAGTTAGAAGCGCAGGGACATGGGGAGCCTGAGGCTTTTAGAGAAGTGTGGGAGGCTAATAATGCTGGTGATATTTGGTGAGGAAAATGGGGTCTGTCTCTACCTGGATATTCAGATCTGACCTTAAGGTGTGTGAGACTGACCTCAGGTGAGCAGAGCCTCATGGGGGCTCCGAGTTTTCCCATATTAGAATTTAGTCTGGCCCTTGTTTCAGATGATGAGAACTGGCCCAAAAAGAGTGGGCTTTTCCAGTGGCCATGTGTCTTCTCTGCCTCCTCACTATCTACAGCCTCATTTCTATGACCATATCGAACCCAGGCATCTTACACAGAGGTAAGGCCTCAGACCTCTGGGAGAGGGATGTGGCACCCAAAGGGTTGGTGCCTACAGGGGTTATTTCTAAAGGGCTGACCCCACCTGTGACCTCAGGATTCCTTCTTATTCTGTCATTATTACTTGGGCCCTGACACTTCACTTCCCAAGTCACTGAAGTGTGAAAAAAACAAAATCCCTGGAGGTTTCCCAGTTTCTTTAGAAGAGAGGCCTAGACAGGCTGGCATGAGAGGCCTACATATTCTTCAAAAACCATGTAGTTCACTCCTCCTCCTTCCCATTTCACACAATTCCAAGCACTGATTACTATTCCAAAAGGGGGAGCAACATACAGAGCTCTTGAGGCTGGACAGCCTCTTCTCTTTGACTGCCGCCTACCTGAATTTTCAGCTTGCTCAACAAGGACCAGGATTACCCTGTTTACTTCCACCCCACCTTCTTGTTGCCCAGTGATGCTATGGGTTGCCCTGGGCAGCAGAGTGATACAAGGGCCTCCTCCACTGCCCAAACCTCTTTCCCTGCCTGGCACCTTCGAGCAGGATCCTGAGGCTCCCTACATGGCATGAGTGAATGGCAGGTTATACGAAATGTCGTGGTGTCCCACCTGTTATTTTCAACTCCTGCCCCGAACCTTCCACTGTAAAAGCTGTGACATCTGTGTGGAAGTGAGTGCTCCTCCTTCCTGTCCACTCACCAACCTGTCCCTAGGCACTTTGACAGGACCAGGAACCTCACATCATGAGTAGGCCAGATGGGAGTATCAGACCATGTTCCCAGAGTGCTTCAAGTGACTCTCAGCCTCTGTTGGTCACTTATATATGTCATCACCTCTGTGTCTGTAGCTGTCCATGGAGGCTGTCCTTGCTTGCACAGGTGCTGATATGCCAAAGAGGGGAGCTCATCTGTGCTGGGCCTGGTGGAGTTGGGGAGGAAAAGTAGTGACTGTCCCCTCTCCTGGCTTGCTGATATTAGATCTTCAGCCCTTTAAGCTGACTGCTGCCATGTCCTGGGGATCTTTGCCTGTCTTGATCTGGGTGTCCCAGTTGGAGAGTTTCCTGGGCTCTGAGTGTGTTTCTCTGATGTGCCCATCCTGCTTGGGTTCACAAATGCATATGTCTGGATGGGCAAGAATGTTTTTTCATCTTGATTCAGTTTCTGTAAAAACAGAGGTCCAGAGATGTTATATCCTGCTCAAAGCGACACCAGGCAGGTTTTGTCTCTATACACCTCACTCAGGACAGGTGACTTGATGAGCCATGGGGTCCTAACTGTGCTCTAACCCTGAAAATGCCAGGTTCTTTCTGAGATGGAACCTGTGTGTAGGGCAAGACCAGGAGGCCTAGAGGGCTTAATTGGGGGAGGCCTCAGGATTATGGGGTGATGGAGGCCATTCCATAGGGATCCTCAATCCTGCCTCCTCTCCCCTAAAAGTTTGATCACTATTGCAGGTGTTTGAATAACTGTGTGAGGCATCAAACATCCAGCTCTACCTGCTACTCCTCCTGTCCCTGTGCCTCTACCTGGGTGTCATGCTGGCCACCTGTGTGCTTTTCATCATGCACAGGAGGCACATGGCATTCCTGGACTATACCATGATGTATCCACACAGTCCCAAAGGCCCACAGTGTGAAGAGCTAGTGTGGTGGAGAAGTAGGGGTGAACAGCCAAGAAGGAATGGGGGAGGCCAAGGGCAGGGCTAGAGGGAGAAGTCACTTGGGAGGACTTTTGAAGGACATGTGGAGGGCCAGTGGAGTCAGGGATATGGGAGGGTTAGGATGCTTGTGAAGTTAAGAATCTAGGGGGACCACAGAGTAGCATAAAAGAAGTTGAAAAGGAACAGGTGGGAGGACAGTGTGGTGAAGTTAGGGTTCACTTCGTTTTACTGGACTAACTGTCCAGTCCAGGGAGTGAGAGTTGGTGGGCGGTGCTAGCTGCGGTGGGAGGGATGGAGGGGATGATGTGGGTTGAAATGCTGGGCCAAGAAGGAGCTATTCCATGGCTTCACTTCTTAGCCTGTGCAAAGCATCCTAGTGGCTGTACCCACGGGAGCCCTTCTTCTCCCCCTAATTCTGAAGCTGTTCATCAAAGCTGTGGCAGTGGGCAATGCCAGGCGACCCTATGAGAATCAGGTAAGTGGTATGAGTGTTGTGCCCTTGGCTGTGTGGAGGCAACTTGCACCTCTGCAATTAGGCATTTTCTGTGCTTTATCTGCAGGCTTGGCTCTGATGGTGCCTCAGGAGTCCTTCCAGACCCATCTATGAAGATTCAGCTTATATATCTCCATACCCTGGAGCTTGCTGGACATTCTCCCTCCTGGGTGCATTGAATTGAAAGCCTACTGTGTGCTGGGTGTGCTAGGTGGTAGTTATTTGATGGATGGGTGTAGAGGTGAGTAAGTACATCATTTACTTGTTTTGATAAACAACCTGCAATCAGAATAACACTGGGAGATACACAGGAACTCTGTGAGCCAAGGAGTGAGTCCTGAGTGATATAGCAGACTGAAAGAGACTGGGAGTTTGGCAAGACCCAGGCTGTAGAATAGAACATGTCCTTCTCTGTGTCCTTGGTGTGCACTTAGAGAGGAGACAGAAGGGCATTTACTGTGAGAGGTACAATTTTGCAGAAAGGCACAGAAACCTGAAAGTAGGGTGTTAACAGAATGATAAAGAAATGGATCTAGTTCAAGCACAAGGTGGCATGGGCAATGAGTTTGATCCTTTGGGGCTCAAGATTAGAAAGATCATCAAGCATGGGAAGTAGTTTAGAAGGAGTGGAAATCTGGGCAGCATGGTAACATTTTGTAAAAATGTCATTTATTGTTGAATAATTAAAAACAGTAAAATTCACTCTTTTTGTCTATAGTTAGGAATTTTGACTAATGACATTGTATACTCTCCTCCAAGATCAAGGTTAACCAGTTCCATTACCCCAGAGAATCCATTCATCTCTGAGTTCTTGTGGTTTTTCTCTTTCCAGAATCATGTATAAATGGCATTGTAGGCTTTTTAGTCTAGCTTCATCTATTGAGCATGACACATTTGTGATCCATATATGTAGTTGCTCATATCAGTAGTTTATTGTCTTTTCTTTCTGCATAGTATTGTTTTTCCCTAGAGATTATTTATACATTCATCTATTGAAGGATTTTTACTTTGTATCTAGTTTTTGGTAGTATTATTTTTGGTTTATTTTGTTTTGTTTTGTACCAGGGATTAAACCCAGAGGTGCTTAACCTCTGAGCAACATTCCTAGCCTCACCCCACCCCACCATCAGGACCCTTATATTTTCTTTCTGAAAAATTTTTAAAATTTTGAGAAAGGGTCTTACTAAGTTGCTTAAAGCCTTGTTAAGTTACTAAGTTACTGAGGCTTTGAACTTGCCAACCTCTTGTCTTATCCTTCCATTCCACTGGGATTACAGGCACAGGCCACTGTGCCCAGCAAGTTTTGGGCAGTTATAAATAAAGCTGCTATAACAACCATTGGTGCAGAGACATGTGGACATAACTTTTCATTTCTGTTGGATAAATTGTTAAGAGTGGCATTGCTGAGTCATAAGGTAAACATATGTGGGAATTTTTAGGAAACATCTGCACCATTTCTACTTTCTACCAGCAATGAATGAGTTTTCCAGTTGCTTCACATCCTCACTAGATTTTTACACTGTCATTTATTGCTATTCTTTTTGTTTTCAAATTGTAGTCTAATAAATGAGTAGTGGTATCTCATTAGAGCTCCAATCTGTATTTTCCTAATGACTTATGATGTTGAACATATTTTCATGTCTTCTCACCCATGAGTATATTGTTGGTGAAGTGTTTGCTCCAATCTTTTGCCCATTTAAAAAAAATGTGTTGTTTTCTTACTGGGTTTCAGGAGTTCTCTATACTGGCTTCAGATCTATGTTTTGCAAATCTTTTCTTGCATTTCATGGCTTATCATTTTATTTTCTTCATAGCATCTTCCAAAGAGCAGGAGTCCTTAGTTTTGCTGTTTTTCCAGCACTGGGGATTGAGTCAGGGGTGCAGGACCACTAAGCTTCTTCCCCAACATTCCTTGTTGTTCCCTCTGATTGGAACCTCATGTCCTGTGTGAGGAACAGTTTCATTACTTTCTTCACCTTCTGTGTTATTTATTTTTCTTTGAGCTTCAACTAGAAATGATAGGAGTGGGCATCTCTGCCATGGGATTCTTTTAGTATGAAAATCACTTGACTAAAGGCTCTTTCAGGAAGACTGGTGGGCAGCATCAGTGGGGGAGGGGAAGCTGAAGACCCTGAGACAGCTGAACAGACAGAGGAGGCTGTCTGTTCATCACCTCCCATCCTTATATTCAGGACCCCACCACTGCCATATATGGTTTCCTCTCCCACCTGTGACTCCTATGCTTGACCCTTTTTCTCAGCCCTGTGGTCTGCCTGTCTTCTCCTCTCTCCAGCTTCTAGTATATCATTGAGTTTGCCTGGCAGCCTTTTCCCTTTCTCTATCATGTGGTTCTTCCATCCCAGGTCAGGCCAGAGGCCATTGGCCTTTCTCCTCTGCTCAGAGAGAGACTCTCCAAGACCAGAATCCTCAAGTCTCAAGGGACCTAAATGTGGTCTGCCCTCTGGCATTCAACAAACAGGGCTATCTTCCATTATTGGCAGCACTAATTTCAGGCACTGACCCCATGCTCCAACTTTCATTCCCACCATACTCCATTCCCTGACTGCAACTCCTCCTGTAGTCACTTGTTTGGTGGTTGGTGGCAAAGACTCTGGTAAAAACCACATAAGTTCAAATTACAGCTCTAGAACTGAACAGCAGGGAGACCTTGGGTATGCTAATTAGCCACTGGGTCACTCAATTTTCCTATCTGTAATAAAAGAGGAAATTGTAGGTTAAATCAGGTAAATCACATAGAACAGTGGCTGATACCAGAAAGTGCCCTATGTGCTGCTATTACCTCACTACCATTCCTTTCCATGGTCATCTACATATGTTTGTGCCTCATCTTAAAAGCCACACAAGTCCCACCCTTACCTGTTGTACCTTCTGGGTCTTATTCCCTGAAAGACTTGCCCTTGTTCACTAGCTCACCCTTCACTTCCTGGCCCGGGTCAGTCCAACCCTTGCTGTCAGAATGATGCTCTCATTAATGGCCAAAGCCAACATACCTTTTCAGACTATTCTTTCTGAACTGGACACAGCCTCTGAAACCAGAAGTAGCTGTCTCAGCACTTAATTCTCTGGGCTTCTCCTCTGAATATACCTGGGTGCTGTGATCTGCGTTGCCTACATGGTTCTCATGATACTCTCTCTCTCTACTCTACCCTGGCCATTTCCCATGGTTCTCAGGGCCTCGTGTTGCAGCTGACCTCACTGCTCTGAATGTATGCTGGCCATGCTGTTTGCAGGGTGCTTTCCACCCCCGTGCAGTGACTGGACGATGTTTTTTTTTTTTTTTTTTTTTTGCTACGGGGTATTGAACCCAGGGGCTCTTTATCAGTGACCTACATCCCCAGTCCCTGCTATTTTTTATTGTGAATCAGGGTCTGACTAAGTTGCTGAGCTGGTCTCAAACCTGCCTCATTTACTCAAGTCACTGGGATTATAAATGTGCACCATGGTGCCCAGTTTGAGAGAAGTATTTTTGATGCCCTGAAATACTTCTGATGGGGGTGCATCTCAGTGGTAGAGTTTGTGCTTAGCATGTGCAAGGGCCTGAATTCTTCAATCCCAGCACACAAAGAAAAGACACCTGGATAAATGAGTGAACCAATAAACAGAAGAATCAACATTTGGGGATAGAAGGAAAGAGAGAAAGGAACAGAGAAGCCTGATGCCCTGATCCCCCAGGATAAGGGGAAGAAGGAGAGGCAGCAGGAAGTTGGTCAGAAGATGGGGCAAGAAGAAGATGCTGCTGTATTTTGGTCCTGTGGAGTGTGAGGGTGTTTAAGACACAGAATTGAAGCAGGAGTCCCAGGAGTGGAGCCAGTGAGAGAGGCTGGTCTGTGTGCCTCAGAGCTGTTGGATTCCAGTTGTGTGATAGGGTTCCATGTGGGGGGAGGAAGGTATTCACATTTACTGATCAGTTCTTAAGAATTTATTATCATTCCTTGAAGCATTTTCTATACCTTATGTACAATCAATATTTTCTATACATTATATATATATTATAATCAAAATTTTTTCTCTAGGTTTAAAAATTCTGTAATTTTTAAAATAATCTGCCATTATTAATTTATTTCTTCTGGTACTAGGGATTGAACTCAGGGGTGCTTTACCACCAAAGTTGCATCCACAAGCTTGCTATATTTTGTTTTCTGATCGGGTGTCACTAAATTGTTGAGGGCCTTTCTAAGTTGTTGAGCCTGGCATTGAACTTGTGATGCTCCAAGTCACTGGGATTACAGGTGTGCGCCACTGCATCTGGTGGTATATTCATTTCTTAAGTGCTGTGAACACCTTAAAAGAGGCATAACCTCATAAAGGACATGATTCATGTTGCTTTTTGGACATATTCCAGAACTGTTCTGATGTGGAATCATCTTTCCTTCTGGTGGAGAAAAGTATTGAAGATCAAAGTCTTCATATGTCTGCCATGGAAGAATTGGGGGTGGATAGAGGTGCTGCTGGGCCACTTTCCATTATAACAGAGTGTTTGCTAGCTGAAGCTCTTGAAGTTGGGGTGAAACTCAACCTGGTCTGGAAGGAGGAGGGGTTGAGGCTGATGGATGGACTCAGCAGAAGAAGAAAGTGGAATAAGGAAGAGAAGATGCCAGTCAGTGTCCAGGGAAGGAAATGACCTTTGAGCTTGACCTTTCCTGCTTTGTTTACTGAAGGCCTGCAGCCCATGTTTTCCTGGAAAATCTGATTTTTTCACTAGGAAAATATGTCTGGGTATCCTCCACTGCCACTGCTCTCCCAGATGGTGAAATTCAGTTAAGGTAGATTTTTAGAAAAAAAATCAAGATTTAGAGAGTAAAGGAGGAGCAGGGTGGTGACACCATCTTTGAATCAGTTGAGCAGAACAGCACTAGAAAGATCTTAAAAGGTACATGGAAGAACATGGTGAGAGGACAGTTGTGGCCAATAGAGACAGAATAAGGATCCTGCAAAGGGAGGCACAAGGGGATGAGGAACCCTGAGAAGGCAGGAGAGGTGGGTGCTGGGTCAGAACTGTATGGGGAGAGCTACTTACAAGTGGGTCTAGGGAGGTCACTCTTCCTAGGAGCCTCAGAATGCAGGAGGGCCTGGGTCACTCACTCTTGGGCACCCCTGTACCTAGAGCCTGGCCTCAGGCCCAGGTTGAGCCCTGGCTTACCTGACCAACTTAGGGAGAGTCACTGGGAGATGATCTTATGTAGTCCTTCTGATTCTTAGCTCCTCTTCCCTTCCTCATCTCCCTCCATAATGATAATACATTTGACCAGGGCTTTACCAGGAACTGTTCCATCATGATATGTGCTCCCCTGTGACCCAAGTGAATTGGTAAACCAAGGGCTCAAGTGGTGGACCCTGCCTGGGGCTGGTGGTGTGGGGTGAAGCTAGATCTTTTTACCTGGTCTCTGACCCCAGCTCCCAGGCCCTGACACTCACTGTTCCCATCCTTTGGGGTTTTCTCCAGGGTGCTCTAGAAGTTTCTGGGAATTTCACTCTTCCTTGTTGTTGTAGGTTCTTGCCCCAAGAAATGTGGTAGAGGGGAATGGCAGCCTGGATAAGGCTCCTGGATGAGAGCCCTCGGCTCTGTGCTTTTCTAGCTGAGGGGTGAGAGTGGTAAAGGAGACCAGGCCAAGGTGGGTAGTGACTCCTTGCATTTGGTCTGTTGCTTCGCAGGTACATGTTGGAGGCTGTATGCCTTCAAGTGGAGCAGGGTACCAACTGGGGGCCAATGGATGTGCACTACTCAGCACACCATCTTACAGAACTTCCTGGGCCCAGGTCTGCAACTCAGGTCTCCTCAAGGAGGGGCAAGTCTGCACCCTTACAGGAGGTGAGGAGTATTGGGTGTGCTTTGAAACATGGGGGTCTGTGTGTGGCACATGTATTGGGGGAAGCCCCTGATGTCAGGCTGGCCCTGAAGCTAAAGCACTTGGGGCATAACAGTGGGATTATGGACCTGGAGGATGCAGGGTCCAGGTCACAGGGCTTCAGAGCACACTAAGGTGACCCTGGAAAGAGAAAGAAAAGACTGAAACACTAACTTTCTAATTGGCTTTGGGCCAGTCCTTACATTTTTGGTTCCCAGTTTCCTCAGCTATTAATGAGGACTGAGACTACTCCAATAGTTTGTTTTAAAGTAAATTCTGTTTTTTTATATTTATGTATGTGTGTGTGTGTGTGTGTGTGTGTGTATTAGTTGTAGATGGACACATATATTTATTTTATTTGTTTGTTTTTATATGGTGCCAAGAATTGAACTTAGTTCCTCATGCATACTAGGCAAGCACTCTACCACTGGGCCACAACCCCAGCACCCCCAGATTTACCTTTTATTGGAATTTTTTTTTCTCATATGATATGAAACATTTAGAGTGGAGCATTAGAAGTGCAATGGGATGGGTCACCAACAGTGCCCCCCATGGTCTCTTGCAGTGATGTTGTTCCAGCCCTTTCTTGTCCTGCCTCTAGGCACCCAGAGACTTGAATGTGATCTGTGGGATGAAGATTAGGGAGAGCCCCCATGTACTGACTCTGTGTTTAGCTTACCATTAGCTCAGTGATGTATTGGGAGGCTTTCAGGGGAGGCTTGGCCTCCCATTCTCCCTTCACACCCAGCAATGCCAGGACACTTACAGAAGTTCATCTCCTGAGCCACATGTGGGGGATTTGTGCCTGAGCCCTCACTCACTCTCCTGAAAAGAGTGCTAAGATCCCCACACCTGTTATATACTCATATTTTTTTCTGCTTCTTATGGCTGCTGTGCTGTCTGTCCTAGGTTCAGAGAAGTGGGTTTTCTGGGCATGAGTGGAGGCTCAGAGGGGCTGGGATAGCTCCCTCCTGGAAGGGAAGATCCTTGCACTCTGGAGACTCAAGCTCAGGAACTCAAGCTCAACACTGCCTGACTCTTTGACCTTGGGCAAAACATTCAACATGTCTCTCACTCTAAAAATGTGGCAACTGTAACAATCATAGACCTGGCTGGCTTCCTGGCAAGGGCTGAAGAGGGGCAGATGCCTACCAGCCTGGATAATACTAAGTGCACCTCAAACTATTTCATAAAATAGGATGGGAACTTGTTTATTATTAGTCCTAATAGGCTAGTATATTAGTCATAAATTGCAAAGTTTCAGTTAAACATGAGTAAGTTTTGGAGATGTAGTGGTCAATATGGTTGTTGCAGTTAATTTACTGCATACTTGAAAACTAATAATAGAGTTTGGTAAAGGGGTGCACATCTATAAGTTCAGCTACTCAAGAGGCTGAGGCAGGAGGATCACAAGTCAAAGACCAGTAACTGAAAGATAATTGTTTTATATCTCAAAATAAAAAATAAAAACAACTAAAAATCATAGGACTGTAGTTCAATGGTAACACTCCTGGATTCAATCCACAGAGGTGGAGAAGGCAAGAAAAATTGACAATCAGTTTTGTGGTTTTTATGTTTTTTTGAGGTGGAGTCCCAGTATATTGGCCAGGCCAGTCCTGAACTCCTGAGGTCAATGTGCTGAGTGCTCCTATGTCAATGTGCTGAGTGCTGGAAGGCAGGTGTGCACCACTGGACTGGCTAGAAAAGAGATTGTAAACTGGGTTTGGTGGCACATGACTAATTATAGCAACTCAGGAAATTGAAGCAGCAGGATCACATGCTTTAGGCCAGCCTCTGCAATTTAGCAAGACTGTATCCCAAAATAAGAAGAGCTAGGGATAAAGCTAAGTGGTAGGATGTCCTTGGGGTCAATGCCCCAGTTCTGGGGGAGGGATATACATACATACATACATACATACATACATACATACATATTCTATCATATAGAAGGATTTGGAGAGTTTAGATTTCTGCTTTGAGGCTAATATGAATAAGCATGGAAACTCTTGTCCTTGATCATGCTAGGCATTGAGTCACACCAGAGACCTTACATTTAAATTTAGGTTATTTTCTCCCTGTTAGTTATTGAAGCACCCCACTTTTATCTTTTTTTTCCCATTTTCTTTGGGGGTCTTGTGGGGCTTTCTGTGATTCTCAGACTGGTCTCAAATTTGTAGGTTCAAGTGATTATCCTGCTGCTTCTTTCTGATCAGGTGGGACAACAGGTACATACCACCATACCTGGCTGTATAATTTCATATTGATAAGACCTTTTACATGTGACAGAAAACCCAGAATAAAAAACAGCAACTTAAGATGACTGGGCATAGTGTCATAAGCCTATCATCCAAGCAGCTCAGGAGCCTGAGGCAGAAGGAACTTAAGTTTGAGACCAGCCTGGGCAGTTTAGCAAGACTCTATCTCAAAGTCAAAAGGGTTGTAAATGTAGCTCAGCGGTATAATGATCCTGGCTTCAATACCTTGTACTGCCAAAAACAAAGAATAAAAACATTAGAGTTGTGGCTCAATGGTAGAATACTTGTCTAGCATGCACAAAGCCCTGGGTTCTATCCTCAGTACCACATAAAAATAAGTAAAACGAAGGTATTGTGTCCATCTATAACTAAATATTTTTTTTTAAAAAAAGAATAAACTTTAAAGCTGGGCTGGTGACACATGCCTGTAGTTCCAGCTACTCTGCAGACCCATACACAAAGATCACTTGACTCCATGATTTTGAGATAAGCCTGTGAAAAAACAGTGAGACCTTATGTCTCAAGAAAAAAAACACACTAAAATAATAATAATAATAATAATAATAATAATAATAATAATAATAATAATAATAATAATTTGTAAAGCCAAGCACTGTGTTCACCCCTGTAATCCCAGAATCTCCAGAGGTTTAGGTAGGAGGATGCAGGTGTTGGGATCTTAACAAGACTCTTGTCTCCAAATTTAAAAAAAGGGTTGTTGGATGGGGATGAAGCTCAGTGGTAAAGCACCCCTGGATTCAGTCCAGGAGATGGGGGAGGAAATGACTCCATAATGTTAAAATCTTGGAACTAGATGTGTAACTTGTAGTGTGTTTAGCTTACACTTAGCAGCTTGAGGCCCTGGTTTAATCTCAAACACCTAGAAAACAATAAAAACAATTTAAAAAACTTTATGTATATTTCCCAAATCACAAATAAAAATGTTAGTTTCGCCTGTATACCTTTTGACCCAGAAATGTAATTTTTAGCATATGTGTCCTAGGGAAACAATAGAACAGCATATATTAAGAGTTTTGTTCCATTATTTAGATAGCAAAATGTAGCAAAAACTTAACTCAAATATTATTAGTGGTAAATTGTTTAAAATGTGGCATGACCATTTAATGTACTACTTGGTTATTTTAAATGAATTTAAGGGTAAAAAACTGTCATGTATTGCTGGGATCAGTGGAGCATGACTATAATTCCAGCAGCTTGTGAAGCTGACTTAAGAGGTTTGCAAATTCAAAGCCATACTCAGCAACTAAGGGAGGAACTAAGCAATTTAGTGAGACCCTGTCTTAAAAAAATATAAAGGCTGAGGATGTGGCTTGGTAGTTGAGTGCCCCTGAGTTCAATCCCTGGTACCCCTTCCCCTCTCTCCCCCCCCAAATGATATGAAACAGTAAACACTGTATAAGGTGGCTTCCTGGTTTAGAAACCCTAAATTTTTATTTCCTGAAATGCTGAAGTTGGAATGGGCCTGCTACCCTGTGTTCTGTATTGGTCTAAAGCCTATACCATAACCAGACATAAGCAAGCATCATTCTTCCTGTTTGCTGTCACCTGACTTTTGCTCTTAGCTTAAGTCTTTTAAATTATGAGCTACTCTGGTGGGTGATTAACAGGAGGAAATACAAGTTTGACACTTCTGTCCCTCTCCCCAAAAAAACCCAGCACTCCATTCCTAGTACTCTGTTTTGAACATTCCTGTTCATTTGCAAAATAGATATGGAAACATAGAATTCTAGAAAGCTAGACCATTTAGAATTTAGTCAAATCTAAAATTATGTATATTGGTTTGTTTTATGTGTGCTTGACATTAATCTCTGAAAACTGATTTATTAGAGCAATTGAAACCACAACTAATTTCTGAATTTCTCTTTGTTAGGGCATGCCAGAGAAGTGGGCATGACTTCAACACAGTGAAGCAGAAACATCTAAGCTTTACTCCCCCTAGTAAGACATCAGACAGTGGTAAAACACTGAATCACATAGAAACTTGTGAAGCACTGATAGATGAAAAGATCATTTCTGGAAAAATAAAAGGCTAAGCTATATTGTCCCTACTTTCTCCTACATAGAAATTGCCTTTTGTCAACTCTCTGAATGGCTCTTGAACATCTTCTGGAACCTGAGGATTACTTTGATCTCATAGTTTTGTTAGAAATTAAATTGGATGTTTTATATTATTCCATATTTCTTATACATTATAATTAAACATGGTAGTGGGACTGACACTTGTTCCAAGTTGTTGTATTTACTTGGGGTGTTTTCTCTTCTTACTGCCTTAAATGTTTTTCAGCTTAGAAGGAAAAAGTTCAATTTATAGACATGTTTATGCTGGAAATAAGTTTATTGTCAGTGGCATAGAAGGAGGTTTTGCTTTATAACTGCATAGACATTGAAATAAAAAAAATATTGCAAGGCTCTCTAGTTGTCTTTTCAGTTTTGAAGAACGTCAGCAAGATCCCTTAAAGTGTTCTTCCTGTGTCACAGGCAACTCAGTGAGGGTCTCTATTGTCTGCTCAATTTTAAAACCTAAAATTTATACTAAAAAATCCATTAATTAGATATAATTTTATTTCTAGAAACTTAAAGGTAATAACCAAAAATTAAAGTCTACAAAGATTTTCTAAAGGGTATTGGTTAGGTCAAATGGTGGTTCCATTTCCAGCTTTCCAAAAAATCTCATACTGCTTTCCAAATTGGGCGCAACAATTTGCAGTCCCAACAGCAATGTACAAGTGTACCCTTTCCCCCACATCCTCGTCAGCACTTGTTGTTGTTTGACTTCCTAATGGCTGCCAATCTTACTGGAGTGAGATGGTATCTTAGGGTGGTTTGAATTTGCATTTCTCTGACTGCTAGAGATGGTGAGAATTTTTTCATGTACTTGTTGATTGATTGTATGTCCTCCTCTGAGAAGTGTCTGTTCAGGTCCTTGGCCCATTTGTTGATTGGGTTATTTGTTATTTTATTGTCTAATTTGTTGAGTTCTTTGTATACTCTGGATATTAGGGCTCTATCTGAAGTGTGAAGAGTAAAGATTTGTTCCCAAAATGTAGGCTTCCTATTTACCTCTAGCTATTCCCCTTCTTGGTCTATTCCCTAAAGACCTAAAAAAAAGAATACTACAGGGACACTGCTACATCAATGTTCATAGCAGCACAATTCACAATAGCAAGACTGTGGAACCAACCTAGATGCCCTTCAATAGACGAATGAATAAAAAAATGTGGATTTATACACAATGGAATATTACTCTGCATTAAAAAATGACAAAATCATATAATTTGGAGGGAAATGTATGGCATTAGAGCAGATTATGCTAAGTGAAGCTAGCCAATCCCTAAAAAACAAATGCCAAATGTCTCCTTTGATATAAGGAGAGTAACTAAGAACAGAGTAGAGACAAAGAGCATGAGAAGAAGATTAACATTAAACAGGATGAGAGGTGGGAGGGAAAGGGAGAGAGAAGGGTAATTGAATGGAAATGGAAGGAGACCCTCAGGGGTATACAAAATTACATACAAGAGAAAGTGAGGGGAAAGGAAAAAAATACAAGGGGGAGAAATGAATTACAGTAGAGGGTGTAGAGAGAGAAGAGGAAAGGGAAGGGGAGGCGAGGGGGGATAGTAGAGGATAGGAAAGGCAGCAGAATACAACAGATGCTAGTATGGCAATATGTAAATCAATGAATGTGTAACCGATGTGATTCTGCAATCTGTACATGGGGTAAGAATGAGAGTTTATAAGCCACTTGAATCAAAGTGTGAAATATGATATATCAAGAACTATGTAATATTTTGAACAAACAATAAAATTTTTAAAAAAGGTATTGATTAAATTATGAAAACACCCATATTAAGGCACTATCAATTGAGCCATTAGAATAATGTTATGATCAGATATTAGGAATGATGAAGCTGGCATATAGCTGGCATATAGTTTTAAATTTCATTGATTTCTCTTTTTCTTTCTTTCTGTTTCCTTTTTTTCTTTTTCTTTTTTCTTTTCATTGGGCTTCATTTAACTTAAATTGTTCTTTTGGCTTTGGCCTCTAAAAGCTAGATTACTGAATTTAGCTCCCTTTTCTTCTCTCATCTGTGTATTTAATGTTATAAATTCCCCTAAGTGCTCTAAATGCTTACACAGTGCTTTGGATAAGTTGTGAAATTAAAATACATTGTATTTTTTTTCATTTCAATTAAAAATATTTAAAAAATTCCCTCGAGACTATTTTTACTCATGTGTTATTTATAAATGTATTATTGAATTCCCAAATATTTGAGCATTTTTCAGTTCTCCTTCTATTAGTGATTTTTAGCTTAATTTCATTGTGATATAAAAATATGTTTTATTTTATTTCTAATGTCTTAAATTTATTGATGACTCTTTTATGGCACAGGACATGGTGGACCTTTCAGAATTTTATGTAAACTTGAAAAGAATGTGTACTCTATTCTTTTGGAGTAGATTATTTTAGAAATGCCAATAAGATCAAGTTGATTGACAGCGCCACTCAGGTCAACTATATCCTTATTGATTTTCTGCTTCCTTCATCTATTAAGCCCTGAGAGATATGTTTGGAAGTCTGCAACTTTAGGAGTAAATTTTGTCAATTTCTCCTTGAGTTATATCAGTTTTAGTGTCACATATTTAGATGTCTGTTGTTAAATGCTTACATATTTAGAATTGTTATGTCTTCTTGGAGTTTGTCCCATTTTATCCCTGATAATGTTCCATATTCTGAAATGTACTTTATATAAAATTAATAAAGCTATTGCAGATTTCCCATTGATTAGTTCCTATAGTGCATCTCTGTTCATCTTTTGGCTGTAATTGTATCTGAATCTTCTTAATCAAAGTGGTTTCTTATGGACAATATATGGTAGAGTCTTGTTTCTTTATTCAGTTTGAAACTTTTTTTTAATTGTCATTTTAGACTAGTCACATTTAAAGTGATTATTGGTAGAGTTTGAGTAGTATTTAATGTATTTATATCTGCTTTTTCCATTTTGCATTTGTTCTTTATGCATTTTTCCACTTTTCTGGTTATACTTAGTATTTTATGTGATTTTGTATTATCCACTCTCTTAGAAAGAGGAGGTCATAAAAAGTTCTTTAGAAAGCTAATATTGAGTTATCGTATAAACTAGCACTACTACTACTAGATATATATCTAAGAGAATTAGAAGCATATGTCCAGGGCAAGAGTTGTGGATAAGTAGAAGCATGCTTGCCTTGCATGTGTGGGGCACTGATTTCCAATCTCAGCACCACATCAAAGCAGAAAATTAAATGAAAATAAATAAATTAATAAAAAGCATATGTCAATGGAGTGGGAGATGTAGCTCAATGATAGAGTGCATAGCAGGCCCTGCGTCAGTTCACAGCACTAACAAAAGAAAAAAAGGCAATAAAAGCACATATTCACACAAAACATTTACAAAGTGTTCATTGCAGTGTTATTTAAAATAACAAAAATTGGAAACAATGCAATTACCTTTCATCTGATGAAAAGTGGAATATTATTTGGCCATAAAAGGGAAGGAAGTTCTAATACATGTACACCAATGACCCTTGAATGTGTTCTACTAAGGAAAACAGGTGAAATAGCAGAAAGAATTGGATTTGCATATGCTTTCCCTGATGCTTTTTGCCCCTTTGCCTGATTCCAGTTTAAGTAAGCAGTTAAAGTAGTTTTGACAGTAGATCTATTTAGAACACTTTCCAGAGCCATTTTCGAAACACTTTTGTTTTATATATTAATTTAGCCAATATTGAATTTAGTCCCTGCCTTGTGAAAGGCACTATTCAATTTGCTGCCTAGAGAACCCATAAAAATTCCTGCCCTGTAGAACCTACATTCTACTAGAAGGAGAGAAACTATAAAGGAAATAAGAATAATACCTTAAGCAATGGACTCTTTAGGTGATGGACTGGCAGGAGAGTGAGAGTCAGAGGGTTGTTTTCAAAGGGTTCCTTACCTAGGGAAGAGCATGGCAAGCAGAAAAGCATAACAAGCATGGAAAGCCCTGAGGAAGGAATGTTCCTAGTGTAGTGAAAGATCTTGAAGGGCTTTAGCAGAGTCACAGTGCACTGAGCAAGCAGTAGGTGGTGAGGGTCAGTGAATGAGGCCCTATGTAGTGCTTTGTAGGGCTTCTGGCTTCCACTCTAAGATGGGGAAACCAGTTGAAAGTTTTGAGCAGAGGTATAAAATGGTCTTACTTAAATATTAAGAGGCTCACTCTGGTCAATTTATTCAGCAGAGATTCTCAAGGAAGGCCAAGGCAGAAGCAGGAAGACCAATTAGAATGCTGTTGCAATAATTCAGGTGAGAAATGACAGAAATGTAGACAAGAATGGTATCAATAGAAGTGATAAAAAAAACAATAATCAGATTCTGGATGTATTTTGAAAGGAGCATCTATATAAAGAAGAGTTGAGGGTAGTTCTAAGAGTTATGGCCTAATAATGGGAAGGAAGAAATTGAAGTGTCCCTTAGTTGAGATGGGAAGGACTTCAAGATGGGTAGAGGGATTGGGGTGGTAATTGGGAGTTTAGTAGTGAGCATTTTAATGTGTTTTAGACATTTTAAAGTTAGGACACCTAGTAAGATGTTCAAGTGGATATATTGATGAGGCTGTTGGGTATGCAAGCCTGGGATCCAAGTTAGAGAGATAAAATTGAAGCTTCTTAGCTACAGATGTTTCCTAAAGCTGCAAGGCAAGATGAAGTCACAGAGTCAAGTGGGAATAAATGGACAGAAATTTACTTTGCACCCTGACACAGTTCATAACTAAGAGTTGATGAGGCATACCAGCAAGGAGACCAAGAAAGAATGGAAGGAAAGACAGGGAAAAAGATATGCCCTGAAATCTATAGGCAAAAAGTGACGGAGAGATCTGCTTGGCAGAAACCACAGTTATATCAATAAAGATGAAGACTGAGACTTCATCAATTAAGATATAGTGCTGGTGAGAACTTGAAGAATGGGAACATCTACTTTTTGTTAAAATAAAGTAACTAGGACCATTTTAGTCCTTCTTGCTGAAAATGACCTCAAGAAACTAGATTATAGGAAACAGTGGTTTTCAAGATGCTGTGTCAGACATTGAATGAAAGATAGTGATGTCAGAAAGTAACAACTGAAACGAACCCTACAACTGCCCCAATTTCTAGGCCATGTGCAGAGAGGCATAACACAGATGGGACATTGCTGGATAAGCTGAGAAAATAGAAAATATGGACACTCTCGAGCTCTGGGGAGAGCCCCCCTTATGAATTCAACAAAACGCCACTTATGAATTCATGCGAAAATCCACTGTAAAGACTGAGATATAATTGTCTGATGAGATTGGCAAGAACTGGGCTGAGGTGTAGTTCAGTGACAGAGTGCTTGCCTAGCATACACAAGGCTCTTGGTTCAACCGCCATCAGTAGGAACAAACCCTGGGGCTGGGTGTGATGGTTCACGCCTATAGTCCCAGGTAATTGGAACACTGAGGATCACTTGAGCTCAAGTCTGGGCAACATGGTGAGACCCCCAAGCTCAGAAGAACAAGATCAGAAAGAGTAGTTTCTGCCACGTGTGTAGGGTTTGGAGGAGTGCCTGTTTCTATCAGCTACCATAAAAAAAACCTTATCACTCACAAGATATTGAGAAGAGTCATAATTGTCTTATCTCAATGATAGAAAATAATTATCCTTAAACACTGTTTAAGTTCCACTTAACAAATCTTACAAATGAGACACAAATAGCTGAAAACTGTATCCCAGAACAAAGCTCAAGAATATTTATAGGGCCACAATCACAACCATGGTACTACTTATGCCTCAGAAGAGGCTTGTCCTCAGTGTCCTCTGCTGTGGATCTGATTAGACCCTAGTGAATCTGGCTAAATCCTATATGTCATCAACTATCAGTAGATAAGAGGTGATAAAAGATGGGCTGGTCATCAATGAGCTTGCTACTGTCCATTCCCTGGGCTCAATATGGAAAACACATTGGCCTGCAGGTAAAGCAGTCACATGGGCATAGTTAGAATAGGTAACCTGGAGGAGAGAGTGAGAGCTGCATACCAGGTTCTCATAAGATACCATGAATCTAAAAAGATTGCCACTTGTATCAGAGCCTGTACTGGAGATGAAGAAACATGGCCCCAAACAAAGCAGATTCTCATGGAACATGTCCACAAGCTGAAGGCAGATAAGACCTATGAGAATCCTGACTGACCTTGGTGAGGGCCACCTTTGTAAAGAGCACCTCCAGGCCAAGAAAAGAAGAGGAGATCATCAAGACTTTCCAAAGAGGATGAAGCCCAGAAGTAAAGCTCTACCTTCATTGTAGTCTCTAGAGTTAACACAGATCTGCCCTTCAAATAAAAGAAGCCTTGATCTGACTGAGAAAAAGTCAGAGAATATTGATAGGAATCCAGAAGTGGTCAGGATAAAACAGGCACCCAGACCTCCAGTCAAAGCTTCAACAAAAAGACAAAAGGGTAGAAAATACAGTCTATCATGAGGAGAAAATATTCAGATGGAACCAGCCCATACTTGACTCAGATAAAAGAATTAGCACACAAGGTCATGAAAATAATACTTATAATTATGTTCCAGGGTTTAAAACACTACGCATTTTGAAGGCAAATTTTTAAATGATGCAAACCAAACTTAGTTACATATAGTGATTTGGATATGACATGTCCCTGAAAAGCTCCAGTGTTAATGTAAAGATATTTGTAAGAGAAATGATAGGATTGTGACAGCCATAACCTAATCACTCTCTCCAAGTTTGAATGGAGAGTTGGTCACTATAGGAGTGTGGCTGGAGCATATGGGACACTGGAAGGTGCCCTCAAAGGGTTTTTTGCCCAGTACCCCTTTTCCCCTTCTCTGCTTCTATGTTTCCTGGCCTCCTTGAGCAGAGCAGCTCTCCTCCACCGTGCCCTTCCACCATGATGTTCTGCTTCACCTTGAGCCCAGAGCGGTGGAGTAAGTGCACCATGGACTAAACCTCTGAAACTGTGAGCCAAGATACCTGTTTCTCTAACTTTGTCTTGTCAGGTACTTTGGTCACAGTGAGACAATTGGCTAACACATTATGGAAACTATAATATGTGAGACTGGATTAATGATAGATTATTGCAGTAATGGAAACTACCACAGTGAAACATAGGGAGAGATGTGAAAACAACTTTTCAATGAAATAGCATTATTGAGCTTTGAGACAGTTTCAAGTGTTTTCATGATGTGTAATGAAGTTCTGAAAGAAAAAAATCAACCCAGAAATCTATCTCCCAAAAGCTAAATAACAGCTTTCTCAAATGCAGTAAATTGAAACTACTTCTAACTACCTGAATAAGTATATGAATTTTTTCTATATAAGTATCTTTAAAAGATAAAACCATTTAAATAAAAATAATAACAGTGGAGGCAGAAGATATGCTTGTGTAAAATGACAACAAAAGCCTCAGGGCCAAGAACAACAACCCTGTTTCTTGTCCTGTGTGACATTGTGTGTCACATGATGGTCAAGTGTGCTCATTGAAAGATGCAAACATTCAATAATAAGAGAGAGTTGTACCTAATCTCTAAGAAATGAGAATAATAAAAAAGTAAGAATTGCTGGAAGACAGATGGAGTAATAGGAACGCTTCTGCATTGCTAGTGGGAGGCTCCCTCAAGAAGAGAATTTTTTCAGGCTCCCACAAAACATGACCTTACCACATAACTCAGCAATCTGTTTGTTAAATAATGAAAACAGCCATATTAAGGCACTATTCAATTTAACCATTAGAATAATGTGTTCCTAGGTATTTACCCCCAGGCATTGAAACATGTCCACACAAAAAACTATGAAAAATTTTATAGCATCTTTATTTGTGTTTGCCAAACTTGGAACCAAGACTGGCTCTAGCTAAGCAGTTCCTTTGACACTGAATGTACAACCAAGATGTATTTCAAAAAGTGAATGTGAGGTCTGTGCACAACTCAGTGGTAGAGCACATACCTCGCATGCTGCGGCCCTTGGTTCCATCCCCAGTACCAAAAAATGAATAAAAGAAATCAAATGTATATGTTATATCCATACAATAAAATAGTACTCATGGATAAAAATTGAGATATCATAACAACAATAGACATGACAGAACTTTATCTATTTGCTTATTATAGGGAACTAACATTGAAAATATGGTTTGGGCATATTATATTCTGAAAGATGTTTAAAAGAATAGTGCTTAATAATGATGTTTTTAAGTTTGAAGGGGATAGATGCTCTCCAATTGCAAGTTGAATGTGTGGGTTGGAAGTGTTCATGCATGCTAGGGCACTTGCCCAGCATGTATGTAGAGGACATGTCAAGTAGGAAAAGTTTTAAAAACTCAATAATTGCAGGGATTCAGAAATGTGAAGAGGTTGAGTGTTAGAGTCTGTAAACAAGTCAAGATGGCGCCTGGCATTTTGTAGAGGGAGTGGTTTGTGAAGTAATGCCAGTGAGCCATTAAGTGTGGAGATTCCTTATTGGTTGACTGCTGTATCTAGTTTATGTTAATTAAGATAAGCTGTGTGAAATGTATATATACCCCTCTGGTCCTTCAATAAATGGCTCCCACTCCTGCTGTATCAATCTACACAAGTTGCTCGTCACCCCCCCCCCCTGGTTATTTTGCTGCAGCCGGACTGCAGCAGTTGAGTAGTAAGTGTTTAGTGCAGTGAATTTATTCAGTTGATGTTATAATGGTGGATACATGACAATATTGATTTTTCAAAACCCACAGAATAAAATAATACAATGCACAATTATATAATAATACCTAATAAGAGATTATATAATACAATACCAAACTCACTCTAATGTAAAGTTGTAAACTTTGGATTAATAGAAGTACATCCATCTTTGTTTATTTGTTTAGAGTTTTTGCATAGCATTCACAACTTCTCCAGATTTCAAGTGCCAGCCAAAAAAATAACAAAATACATTTGTATTTAGATATAACATATAAATATTTTATATTTATCAATATAAAATATTGATAAATATTTAAAAAAATTATAAAATTGATACACAAATATCAATATAATAATTACACTGTATTGTTATGCAAGATATTAATAATAAGAGCATGAGAGGCCAACATGGGAACATTTCAGGATCCCAATTTTAAGACCCAGTATGCATTTAGAAATTGCATTTGCAAGGCTATCTAGTTGTCTTTTCAGTTTTGAAGAAGGTCAGCCAGATCCCTTAAAGTGTTCCTCCTGTCTCACAGGCAACTTAACAAGGGTTTCTACTGTCTGCTTAATCATAAAACTTAAAACTTCTACTTAAAAAACCCATTAATTAGAAATAATTTCACTTTTAGAAATTTAAAGGTAATAATCAAAATTAAAGAATACAAAGATTTTCTAAAGGAGATTGTTTAAATTATGAAAAGACCCATGTTAAGGCACTATTCAATTTAGCCATTAGAATCATTTTATGGTCAGTTATTAGGAAAGATGAAGCTGGCATATAGCTTTTGAAGGAAAGAGTTTCAGCAGATCCAAATAGTTTTGAAATGTGACTTTTACAAAGGTTTAACAGGGTAGTCCAAATTGGTAGTAGGATTGTCATCATTTTTCTTTATATATTTATGCAACGCAGGTGGGGTTTTTGCTGTTGTTGATTTTATTTTCTTTAAGCAAGTGTATGCAGTTATACTTCAACTCAGAAAAAATGAAGCTGCCAGGCCTGGGGGCGCGCACCTGTAGTCTCAGCTTCTAGAGAGGCTCAGGCAGGAGGATCTCATATTTGAGCCCACCTGGGCAATTTAGAGATACTCTGTCTCAAAATAAATGAAAAGAGGCCTGGTGTATAGCTCAGCAGTGGAGCACTTATTTGTTTAGCATGTTTTTGGGTTCAATTCCTAAAAAAACCCATAACAATCCATAAACTTTATATATTATAACTTTGTTGAGCTACCTTAAGAATTTCACAAGTACTATACCCAATGGTTGCACACCTGTAATCTCAGTGACTCAGGAGGCAACAGAAAAAAAAAAGGAGGATCACAAGTTCAAGGCCAGCCTCAAGTATTTTGTGAGACGCTATCTCAAAAATAAAAATGAGGATTAGGAATGTAGATGACTGGCAATGCCACCTCTGTTCAACCCTCAGTATTTCAGCCCCCCCCAAAAGAATGTCAGAGATGTTTTTCTGTTTTTAGGCCTTACACCTGATTGCAACAAATGGAACTCCAAAACTTCCAAATCCAGACAAACTTTCCCCGGTATTTCACGATTTCTTACATAAGTGTTTGGAAGTGAATGTGGAGAAAAGGGGTTCAACCAAGGTACTAGAATGTCTGCTTTCTGTATCATTCCTTCTGCACCCCAGTCTCTAACTTCTGCTCTAAGTGTCCTTCTGCACCTTAGTCTCCAACCTCTGCTCTCTACAACAGTCGTTCTGCACCCCAGTCTCCAACCTCTGCTCTCTGCAACAGTCCTTCTGCACTTCAGTCTCCAACCTCTGCATTCTGTAACAGTCCTTCTGCACCCCAGTTTCCAAACTCTACTTTCCATATCAATTATTCCGCACTCCAGTCTCCAAACTCTGCTCTCTGTAACAGTCCTTCTGCACCTCAGTCTCCAACCTCTGCTCCCTGAAACAGTCCTTCTGCACCCCAGTCTCTAACATCTTCTCTCTGCAACAGTCCTTCTACACCCCAGTCTCCAACCTCTGCTCGCTGCTACAGTCCTTTTGCACCCCAGTCTCCAAACTCTGCTCTCTGTAACAGTTCATCTGCACCTCAGTCTCCAACCTCTGCTCTCTGCAAAGATCCTGCTGCATCCCAGTCTAAAAAGTCTGCTCTCTGAAACAGTCCTTCTGCACCCCAGTCTCCAACCTCTGCTCCTTGCTACAGTCCTTCTGCACCGCAGTCTCCAACCTCTGCTCTCTGTAACTGTCCTGCTGCCCCCCAGTCTCCACCCTCTGCTCTCTGTAGCGATCTTTCTGCACCTCAGTCTTCAATCTCTGATCTCTGCAACGATGCTTCTTCACCACAGTTTTGAAACGCTGCTCTCTGCAACAGTCCTTCTGCACCCCAGTCTCCAAGCTCTGCTCTCTGTAACAGTCCTTCTGCATATCAGTGTCTAAACTCTGCTCTCAGTAAAAATTCGTCTTCACCTCAGTCGCCAAACTCTTCTCCCTGTAACAGGCCTTCTGCACTCCAGTCTCCAACCTCTACTCTCTGTAACAGTTCTTCTGAACCCCAATCTCCAAACTCTGCAATCTGTAAAACTCCTTCTGCACCTAAGTCTCCAAACTCTGCTCTCTGTAACGATCTTTCTTCACCACAGTCTGAAACCTCTGCTCTCTGCAAGATCCTTCAGTCTCTCAGTCTCCAACCTTTGCTCTCTGCAATGATGCTTCTGCACCCCAGTCTCAAACCTCTGCTCTTATAAGAGTTCTTCTGCACCTCAGTCTCCAACCACTTCTCTCTGTAACAATCCTTCTGCACCTCAGTCTCCAAACTCTGCTCTCTGTAACAGTCTTTCTCAACCCCAATCTTAAAACTCTGCACTCTGTAAAACTCCTTCTGCACCTTGGTCTCCAACCTCTGCTCTCTGTAACGATCTTTCTGCACCACAGTCTGAAACCTTTGCTCTCTGCAAGATCTGTCTGTCCCTCAGTCTCCAACCTCTGCTCTCTGCAATGATCCTTCTGCACGCCAGTCTCCAACCTCTTCTCTCTTAAGAGTCCTTCTGCACCTCAGTCTCCAATCTCTACTCTCTGTAACAATCCTTCTGCACCTCAGTCTCCAACCTCTGCTCTCTGTAACAGTTCTTCTGCACCCCAGTATCCAACCTCCGCTCTCTGTAAAATTCCTTCTGCACCTCAGACTTCAAACTTTGCTCTCTGTTATAGTCCTTCTGTACCCCAGTCTCCAACATCTGCTCTCTGTAACAATCATTCTGCACCTAGTCTCCAACGTCTGCTCTAAGTAACAGTCCTTCTGCACCACAGTCTCCAACATCTGCTCTCTGCAACGGTCCTTCTGCACCCAGTCTCCAAACTCTGCTCTCTGTAATAGTCCTTCTGTACCAAAGTCTCCAACCTCTTCTCTCTATAACGGTCCTTCTGCACGCCAATTGCCAAACTCTGCTTTCTGTAACAGTCTTTCTGCACCTCAGATTCCAACCTCTGCTCTCTGTTACAGTCCTTCTAAGCCTCAGTCTGAAACCTCTGCTCTCAACATCGATCCTTCTGCACCCCAGTCTCCAAACTGTGCTATCTGTAACAATCCTTCTGCACCCAAGTCTTTAACCTCCACTCTCTGTAAAAGGTCTTGTCCCCAACAGTCTCAAAACTCTGCTCTCTGTAACAGGCCTTCTGCACCCCAGTCTCCAACATTTTCTCTCTGCAACAATCCTTCTGCACCTCAGTCTCCAAACTCTTCTCTCTGCAACTATCTTTCTACACCTCAGTCTCCAACCTCTGCTCTCTGTAAAAGTCTTTCTGCACCTCATTCTGCATCCTTTGCTCTCTGTAAAAGTCCTTATTCACCTCATTCTTCATCCTTTGCTCTCTGTAATTGTCCTTCTTCACCCCAGTCTCCAAACTCTGCTCTCTGTAACAATCTTTCTGCCCCTCTGTCTCCAACGTCTGCTCTCTGTAACAGTCCTACTGCACCCCAGTCTCCCAAATCTGCTCTCTGCAATGGTCCTTCTGCACCCCAGTTTCCAAACTCTGCTCTCTGTAACAGGCCTTCTGCCTCCCAGTCTTCAATCTCCGCTCTCTGGAAAAGTCCTTCTACACCTCAGCCTCCAACCTCTGCTCTCTGCAATGATCATTCTGCATCCCAATCCCCAACATCTGCTCTCTGTAAGATCCTTCTGCACACCGTTCTCCAAACATTGCTCTCTGTAACAGTCATTCTGCACCTGAGTCTCCAAACTCTACTTTCCATATCAGTTATTCTGCACCCCAGTCTAAAACCTCTGCTGTCTGTAACAGTCCTTCTGCACCTCAGTCTCCAACCTCTGCTCTCTGCAACAGTCCTTCTGCACCCCAGTCTCCAACCTCTGCTCTCTGCAAACGTCTTATTGTACCCCAGTATCAAACCTCTGCTCTCTGCAACAGTCGTTCTGAATTCCAGTCTCCAACCTCTTCTCTCTGTAACAGAATTTCTGCACATCCGTGTCCAACCTCTGCTCTCTTTAACGATCCTTCTGCATCCCAGTCTTTAACGTCTGCTCTCTGCAACAGTCCTTCTACAACCTAATCTCCAAACCATCCTCTCTGCTACAGTTCTTCTGCATCCCAGTCTCCAACCTCTGTTCTCTGCAACATTTCTTTCTGTACCCCAATCTCCAAACTTTGCTCTCTGTAACTGTCTTTCTGCACCCCAGTCTCCAGCATCTGCTCTCTGCAACGATTCTTCTTCTCCCCAGGTTCAAATTTATGCTCTCTGCCATTGTCCTTCTGCACCCCAGTTTCCAAACTCTGCTCTTTGTAACAGTCCTTCTGCACCCCAGTCTCCAATCTCTGCTCATTGTAACAGTTCTTCTACACCCCAATCTCCAAACTCTACTCTCTGTAACACTCCTTCTGCACCCGAGTCTTTACCCTCTGATCTTTGTAACAAACCTTCTGGACCTCAGTCTCCAAACTCTGCTTGCTCCAACAGTTTTTCTTCTCCTAAGTCCTCAACCTCTACTCTCTGCAAAAGTCTTCTGCACCTCAGTCTCCAAACTCTGCCTTCTGTAAGATCCTTCTGCAACCCATTCTTCAAACTCTGCTCTCTGTAACAGGCCTTCTGCACACCAGTCTTCAAACCCTGAGCTCTGTAACAAGCCTTCTGCAGCCCAGTGTCCAACCTGTGCTCTCTGCAACGATCCTTCTTCTACCCAGTCTCCAAACTCTGCTCTCTGTAACAGTCCTTCTGCACCCCAGAATCCAACATCTGCTCTCTGCTACAGTCCTTCTGCACCTCATTCTGAAAACTCTGCTCTCTGCAAAAATCCTTCTGCACCCCAGTTTTCATCTTCTGCTCTCTGCAACAGACATTATAAACCTCAGACTCCAAAATGCTCTCTGTAAGATCCTTCTGCAACCCAGTCTCGAAACTGTGGTATATTTAACAGTGCTTCTGCACCCCAGTCTCAAAACTCTGCTCTCTGTAACAGGCCTTCTGCACCCCACTCTCCAAAGTCTGCACTCTGTAAAAGGCCTTCTGCACCAAAGACTCCAACCTCTTCTCTCTGAAACAATCCTTCTTCACCTCAGTCTCCAATCTCTGCTCTCTGCAACAGTCTTTCTGCACCCCAGACTCCAAACTCTCTTCTCGGTAACAATCCTTCTGCACCTCAGTCTCAAACTTCTGCTCTCTGAAATAGTAATTCTGCACCCCAGTCTCCAACCTCTGCTCTCTGCATCAGTCCTTCTGCACCCAAGTCTCTAACCTCTGCTCTATGTAACAGTCCTTCTGTACCGCAGTCTCAAACCTCTGCTCTCTGCAACAGTAATTCTGCACCCCAGTCTACAACCTCTGCTCTCTGCAACATTTTTTCTGCAACACAGTCTCCAAACTCTGCTCTCTGTAACTGTCTTTCTGACCCCAATCTTCTACCTATGCTCTCTCAAACGATCCTTCTGCACCTCAGGCTCCAAGCTCTGCTCTCTGCAACGATCCTTCTGCACCTCAGTTTCCAAACTCTGCTCTCTGTAATGATCTTTCTGCAACTCAGTCTCAAACCTCTGCTCTCTGTAACAGTCCTTGTTCACCGAAGTCTCAAACCTCTACTCTCTGCAACATTTCTTCTGCACCCCAGTCTTCAACCAGATCTTTCTGCAACTGTCCTGCTGCACCCCAGTCTCCAACCTCTGCTCTCTGTAGCGATTCTTCTGCACCTAAGTCTCCAACCTCTGCTCTCTGCAACAGTCCTTCTGCACCCCAGTCTACAAGCTCTGCTCTCTGAAACAGTCCTTCTGCACATCAGTGTCAAAACTCTGCTTTATGTAAAAATTCTTCTTCACCTCAGTCTCCAAACTCGGTTCTCTGTAAGAGGCCTTCTGCACCCCAGTCTCCACACTATGCTCTCTGTAATGATCTTTCTGCACCCCAGTCTCCAAACTCTGTTCTCTGTAACAGACCTTCTGCACCCCATTCTCCAAACTCTCCTCTTTGTAACACTCCTTCTGCACCCCAGTCTCCATCCTCTGCTCTCTGTAAGAATCCTTCTGCACCCCAGTCTCCAACCGCTCCTCTCTGTAACAGTCCTTCTGCACCTCAGTCTTTAACCTCTGCTCTCTGCAACGATACTTCTGCCCCTCAGTCTCCAAACTCTGCTCTTCGCAATGATCCTTCTGCACCCCAGTCTCCAACCGCTGCTCTCTATAAGAGTCCTTCTGCACTTCAGTATCCAATCTCTGCTCTCTGTAACAATCCTTCTGCACCTCAGTCTCCATCCTCTGCTGTCTGTAACAATCCTTCTGCAAACCAGTCTCCAACCTCTGCTCTCTGTAACAGGCCTAATACACCCCAGTCTCCAACCTCTTCACTCTCCAATGATCCTTCTGCACCTCAGTCTCAAACCACTGCTCTCTGCAATAGTCCTTCTGCACCTCAGTCTCCAACCTATGCTCTCTGTAAGATCCTTCTTCACCCCGGTCTCCAAACTATGCTCTCTATAACAGTCCTTCTTCACCTTGGTCTCCAAACTCTGCTCTCTGCTACGGTCCTTCTGCACCCAAGTCTCTATCCTCTGCTCTCTGTAAGAATCCTTCTGCACCCCAGTCTCCAACCGCTCCTCTCTTTAACAGTCCTTCTGCACCTCAGTCTCCAACCTCTGCTCTCTGTAATGAACCTTCAGCACCTCAGTCTCCAACCGCTGCTCTGTGTAACAGGCCTACTGAACCCCATTCTCCAACCTATGCTTTCTGGATCAGTCCTTTTGCACACCAGTATTCTAACTCTGCTCTCTGTAACAATTCTTTTGCACCTGAGTCTCCAACATCTGCTCTCAGAAACGGTCCGTCTGCACCCAAGTCTAAAAACTCTGTTCTCTACATCAGTCCTTCTGCACCCCAGTATCCAACCTCTGCTCTCTGTAACAGTCCTTCTGTTCCGCAGTCTCAAAACTCTGCTCTCTGTAACGGTCCTTCTGCACCCCAGTCTCCAACATCAGCTTTCTGTATCAGTTCTTCTGCACCTCAGTCTCCAACCTCTGCTCTCAGTAAAAGTTCTTCTGCACCCCAGTCTCCAAATTCTGCTCTCTGCAACATTTCTTCTGCACCCAAGTCTCCATCTGTGCTCTCTGTACCTGTCTTTTTGCACCCCAGTCTCCAACCTCTGCTCTCTGTAACGATCTTTCTGCACCCCAGTCTCCAAACTCTGCTCTCTGTAACGATCTTTCTTCACCCAGTCTCCAAACTCTGCTCTCTGTAACAGACCTTCTGAACCCCATTCTCCAACCTCTCCTCTCTGTAACAATCCTTCTGCACCCAAGTCTCCATCCTCTGCTCTCTGTAAGAATCCTTCTGCACCCCAGTCTCCAACCGCTCCTCTCTGTAACCGTCCTTCTGCACCTCAGTCTCCAAACACTGCTCTCTGCAACAATCCTTCTGCCCCTCAGTCTCCAACCTCTGCTCCTCGCATTGATCCTTCTGCAACCCAGTCTCCAACCTCTGCTCTCTACAAGAGTCCTTCTGCACTTCAGTCTACAATCTCTGCTCTCTGTAACAATCCTTCTTCACCTCAGTCTCCATCCTCTTCTATCTGTAACAATCCTTCTGCACACCAGTCTCCAACCTCTGTTCTCTGTAACAGGTCATCTGCACTCCAGTCTCCAAACTCTGCTCTCTGTAACAGGCCTAATACACCCCAGTCTCCAACCTTTTCTCTCTCCAATGATCCTTCTGCACCTCAGTCTCCAACCACTGCTCTCTGCAACAGTCCTTCTGCACCTCAGTCTCCAACCTATTCTTTCTGTAAGATCCTTCTACACCCCGGTCTCCAAACTTTGCTCTCTATAACAGTCCTTCTTCACCTCGGTCTCCAAACTGTGCTCCCTGCTATGGTCCTTCTGCACCCCAGTATACAACCTCTGTTCTCTGCAACAGTCCTTCTGCACCCCAGGCTCCAAACTCTGCTCTCTGTAACAGTTCTTCTGTACCGCAGTCTCCAACCTCTGCTGTCTGTAACGTTCCTTCTGCACTCCAGTTTCCAAACTCTACTTTCCATATTAGTTATTTTGAACTCCAGTCTCCAAACTCTGCTCTCTGTAACAGTCCTTCTGCACCTCACTCTCCAAACTCTCCTCTCTGCAACAGTTTTTCTGCACCCCAGTCTCCAACCTCGGCTCTCTTCAACATTTTTTCTGAACCCCAGTCTTCAAACTGTGCTCTCTGTAACTGTCTTTCTGACCCCAGTCTCCTACCTATGCTCTCTCAAAGGATCCTTCTGCACCTCAGGCTCCAAGCTCTGCTCTCTGCAACAATCCTTCTGCACTTCAGTTTCCAAACTCTGCTCTCTGTAATGATCTTTCTGCAACTCAGTCTCCAAACTCTGCTCTTTGTAACAGTCCTTCTTCACCGCAGTCTCAAACCTCTGTTCTCTGCAACATTTCATCTGCACCCTAGTCTTCAACCAGATATCTCTGCAACTTTCCTGCTGCACCCCAGTCCTCAGCCTCTGCTCTCTGTAGCGATTTTTCTGCTCCAAGTCTCCAACCTCTGCTCTCTGCAACAGTTCTTCTGCACCCCAGTCTCCAAGCTCTGCTCTCTGTAACAGTCCTTCTGCACATCAGTGTCCAAACTCTGCTCTATGTAAAAATTCTTCTTCACCCCAGTCCCTAAACTCTGTTCTCTGTAGAAGGCCTTCTGCACCCCAGTCTCCAAACTATGCTCTCTGTAACGATCTTTCTGCACCCCAGTCTCCAAACCCTGCTCTCTGTAACAGACCTGCTGCACCCCATTCTCCAAACTCTCCTCTCTGTAACAATCTTTCTGCACCCCAGTCTCCATCCTCTGCTCTCTGTAAGAATCCTTCTGCACCCCAGTCTCCAACCGCTCCTCTCTTTAACAGTCTTTCTGCACCTCAGTCTCCAACCTCTGCTCTCTGTAATGAACCTTCAGCACCTCAGTCTCCAACAGCTGCTCTGTGTAACAGGCCTTCTGAACCCCATTCTCCAGCCTATGCTTTCTGGATCAGTCCTTTTGCACACCAGTATTCTAACTCTGCTCTCTGTAACAATTCTTCTGTACCTGAGTCTCCAACATCTGTTCTCAGAAGCGGTCCGTCTGCACCCCAGTCTCAAAACTCTGTTCTCTACATCAGTCCTTCTGCACCCCAGTATCCAACCTCTGCTCTCTGTAACAGTGCTTCTGTACCACAGTCTCAAAACTCTGCTCTCTGTAACGGTCTTTCTGCACCCCAGTCTCCAACGTCAGCTTTCTGTATCAGTTCTTCTGACCCTCAGTCTCCAACCTCTGCTCTCAATAAAAGTTCTTCTGCACCCCAGTCTCCAACTTCTGCTCTCTGCAACATTTCTTCTGCACCCCAGTCTCCATCTGTGCTCTCTGTACCTGTCTTTCTGCACCCCAGTCTCCAACCTCTGCTCTCTGTAACGATCTTTCTGCACCACAGTCTGAAACCTCTGCTCTGTGCAACGATCCTTCTGCCCCTCAGTCTCCAACCTCTGCTCTTCGCAATGATCCTTCTGCACCCCAGTCTCCAACATCTGCTCTCTATAAGAGTCCTTCTGCACTTCAGTCTTCAATCTCTGCTCTCTGTAACAATCCATCTGCACCTCAGTCTCCATCCTCTGCTATCTGTAACAATCCTTCTGCACACCAGTCTCCAACCTCTGTTCTCTGTAACAGGTCTTCTGCACCACAGTCTCCAAACTCTGCTCTCTGTAACAGGCCTAATGCACCCCAGTCTTCAACCTCTTCTCTCTCCAATGATCCTTTTGCACCTCAGTCTCCAACCACTGCTCTCTGCAACAGTACTTCTGCACCCCAGTCTCCAACCTATGCTCTCTGTAAGATCCTTCTTCACCCCGGTTTCCAAACTTTGCTCTCTATAACAGTCCTTCTTCACCTCGGTCTCCAAACTGTGCTCTTTCCTATGGTCCTTCTGCACCCCAGTATCCAACCTCTCTTCTCTGAAACAGTCCTTCTGCACCCCAGGCTCCAAACTCTGCTCTCTGTCACAGTTCTTCTGTACCACAGTCTCCAAACTCTGCTGTCTGTAACGTTCCTTCTGCACCCCAGTTTCCAAACTCTACTTTCCATATTAGTTATTTTACACCCCAGTCTCCAAACTCTGCTCTCTGTAACAGTCCTTCTGCACCTCACTCTCCAACCTCTCCTCTCTCAACAGTCCTTCTGCACCCCACTCTCCAACCTCTGCTCTCTTCAACATTTTTTCTGAACCCCAGTCTTCAAAATGTGCTCTCTGTAACTGTCTTTCTGACCCCAGTCTCCTACCTATGCTCTCTCAAACGATCTTTAGGCACCTCAGGCTCCAAGCTCTGCTCTCTGCAACGATCCTACTGCACCTCAGTTTCCAAACTCTGCTCTCTGTAATGATCTTTCTGCAACTCAGTCTCCAATCTCTGATCTTTGTAACAGCCCTTCTTCACCGCAGTATCAAACCTCTGTTCTCTGCAACAGTTCTTCTGCACCCCATTCTCCAAGCTCTGCTCTCTGTAACAGTCCTTCTGCACATCAGTGTCCAAACTCTGCTCTATGTAAAAATTCTTCTACAGCCCAGTCCATAAACTCTGTTCTCTGTCAGAGGCCTTCTGCACCCCAGTCTCCAACCTATGCTCTCTGTAACGATCTTTCTGCACCCCAGTCTCCAAACCCTGCTCTCTGTAACAGACCTGCTGCACCCCATTCTCCAAACTCTCCTCTCTGTAACAATCTTTCTGCACCCCAGTCTCCATCCTCTGCTCTTTGTAAGAATCCTTCTGCACCCCAGTCTCCAACTGCTCCTCTCTTTAACAGTCTTTCTGCACCTCAGTCTCCAACCTCTGCTCCCTGTAATGAACCTTCAGCACCTCAGTCTCCAACAGCTGCTCTGTGTAACAGGCATTATGAACCCCATTCTCCAACCTATGCTTTCTGGATCAGTCCTTTTGCACACCAGTATTCTAACTCTGCTCTCTGTAACAATTCTTCTGTACCTGAGTCTCCAACCTCTGCTCTCTGAAACGGTCCGTCTGCACCCCAGTCTCCAAACTCTGTTCTCTACATCAGTCCTTTTGCACCCCAGTATCCAACCTATGCTCTCTGTAACAGTGCTTTTGTACCACAGTCTCAAAACTCTGCTCTCTGTAACGGTCCTTCTGAACCCAGTCTCCAATGTCAGTTTTCTGTATCAGTTCTTCTGCACCTCAGTCTCCAACCTCTGCTCTCTGTAAAAGTTCTTCTGCACCCCAGTCTCCAACTTCTGCTCTCTGCAACGTTTCTTCTGCACTCATTCTCCACCCGTGCTCTCTGTACCTGTATTTTTTCACCCTAGTCTCTAACCTCTGCTCTCTGTAAAGATCTTTCTGCACCACAGTCTGAAACCTCTGCTCTATGCAACAATCCTTCTGCTTCTCAGTCTCCAACCTCTGCTCTTCGCAATGATCCTTCTGCACCCCAGTCTCCAACCTCTGCTCTCTATAAGAGTCCTTCTGCACTTCAGTCTTCAATCTCTGCTCTCTGTAACAATCCTTCTGCACCTCAGTCTCCATCCTTTGCTATCTGTAACAATCCTTCTGCACACCAGTCTCCAACCTCTGTTCTCTGTAACAGGTCTTCTGCACCCCAGACTCCAAACTCTGCTCTATGTAGCAGGCCTAATACACCCCAGTCTCCAAACTCTTCTCTCTCCAATGATCTTTCTGCACCTCAGTCTCCAACCACTGCTCTCTGCAACAGTCCTTCTGCACCTCAGTCTCCAAACTATGCTCTCTGTAAGATCCTTTTTCACCCCTGTCTCCAAACGTTGCTCTCTATAACAGTCCTTCTTCACCTCGGTTTCCAAACTCTGCTCTGTGCTACGGTCCTTCAGAACCCCAGTATCCAACCTATGTTCTCTGCAACAGTCCTTCTGCACCCCAGGCTCCAAACTCTGCTCTCTGTAACAGTTCTTCTGTACCACAGTCTCCAACCTCTGCTGTCTGCAACGTTCCTTCTGCACCCCAGTTTCCGAAATCTACTTTCCATATTAGTTATTCTGCACCCCAGTCTCCAAACTCTGCTCTCTGTAACAGTCCTTCTGCACCTCACTCTCCAACCTCTCCTCTCTACAACAGTCCTTCTGCACCCCAGTCTCCAACCTCTGCTCTCTGCAAAATATTTTCTGAACCCCAGTATTCAAACTGTGCTCTCTGTAACTGTCTTTCTGACCCCAGTCTCCTACCTATGCTCTCTCAAATGATCCTTCTGCACATCAGGCTCCAAGCTCTGCTCTCTGCAACGATCCTTCTGCACCTCAGTTTCCAAACTCTGCTCTCTGTAATGATCTTTCTGCAACTCAGTCTCCAACCTCTGCTCTCTGTAACAGTCCTTCTTCACTGGAGTCTCAAACCTCTGCTCTCTGCAACATTTCTTCTGCACCCCAGTCTTCAACCAGATCTCTCTGCAACTTTCCTGCTGCACCCCAATCCCCAACCTCTGCTCTCTGTAGCGATTTTTCTGCTCCTAAGTCTCCGACCTCTGCTCTCTGCAACAGTCCTTCTGCACCCCAGTCTCAAAGCTCTGCTGTCTGTAACAGTCCTTCTGCACATCAGTGTCCAAACACTGCTCTATGTAAAAATTCTTCTTCACCCCAGTCCCTAAACTCTGTTCTCTGTAACAGGCCTTCTGCACCACAGTCTCCACCCTATGCTCTCTTTAACGATCTTTCTGCACCCCAGTCTCCATCCTCTGCTCTCTGTAAGAATCCTTCTGCACCCCAGTCTCCAACCGCTCCTCTCTTTAACAGTCTTTCTGCACCTCAGTCTCCAACCTCTGCTCTCTGTAATGAACCTTCAGCACCTCAGTCTCCAACAGCTGCTCTGTGTAACAGGCCTTCTGAACCCCATTCTCCAACCTATGCTTTCTGGATCAGTCCTTTTGCACACCAGTATTCTAACTCTGCTCTCTGTAACAATTCTTCTGTACCTGAGTCTCCAACATCTGTTCTCAGAAGCGGTCCGTCTGCACCCCAGTCTCAAAACTCTGTTCTCTACATCAGTCCTTCTGCACCCCAGTATCCAACCTCTGCTCTCTGTAACAGTGCTTCTGTACCACAGTCTCAAAACTCTGCTCTCTGTAACGGTCTTTCTGCACCCCAGTCTCCAACGTCAGCTTTCTGTATCAGTTCTTCTGACCCTCAGTCTCCAACCTCTGCTCTCAATAAAAGTTCTTCTGCACCCCAGTCTCCAACTTCTGCTCTCTGCAACATTTTTTCTGCACCCCAGTCTCCATCTGTGCTCTCTGTACCTGTCTTTCTTCACCCCAGTCTCCAACCTCTGCTCTCTGTAACGATCTTTCTGCACCACAGTCTGAAACCTCTGCTCTGTGCAACGATCCTTCTGCCCCTCAGTCTCCAACCTCTGCTCTTCGCAATGATCCTTCTGCACCCCAGTCTCCAACATCTGCTCTCTATAAGAGTCCTTCTGCACTTCAATCTTCAATCTCTGCTCTCTGTAACAATCCTTCTGCACCTCAGTCTCTATCCTCTGCTATCTGTAACAATCCTTCTGCACACCAGTCTCCAACCTCTGTTCTCTGTAACAGGTCTTCTGCACCACAGTCTCCAAACTCTGCTCTCTGTAACAGGCCTAATGCACCCCAATCTTCAACCTCTTCTCTCTCCAATGATCTTTTTGCACCTCAGTCTCCAACCACTGCTCTCTGCAACAGTACTTCTGCACCCCAGTCTCCAACCTATGCTCTCTGTAAGATCCTTCTTCACCCCGGTTTCCAAACTTTGCTCTCTATAACAGTCCTTCTTCACCTCGGTCTCCAAACTGTGCTCTCTTTTATGGTCCTTCTGCACCCCAGTATCCAACCTCTCTTTTCTGCAACAGTCCTTCTGCACCCCAGGCTCCAAACTCTGCTCTCTGTCACAGTTCTTCTGTACCACAGTCTCCAACCTCTGCTGTCTGTAACGTTCCTTCTGCACCCCAGTTTCCAAACTCTACTTTCCATATTAGTTATTATGCACCCCAGTCTCCAAACTCTGCTCTCTGTAACAGTCCTTCTGCACCTCACTCTCCAACCTCTCCTCTCTGCAACAGTCCTTCTGCACCCCAGAATCCAACATCTGCTCTCTTCAACATTTTTTCTGAACCCCAGTCTTCAAACTGTGCTCTCTGTAACTGTCTTTCTGACCCCAGTCTCCTACCTATGCTCTCTCAAACGATCCTTAGGCACCTCAGGCTCCAAGTTCTGCTCTCTGCAACGATCCTTCTGAACCTCAGTTTCCAAACTCTGCTCTCTGTAATGATCTTTCTGCAACTCAGTCTCCAATCTCTGATCTTTGTAACAGCCCTTCTTCACCGCAGTATCAAACCTCTGCTCTCTGCAATATTTCTTCTGCACCCCAGTCTTTAACCAGATCTCTCTGCAACTTTCCTGCTGCACCCAAGTCCTCAGCCTCTGCTCTCTGTAGCGATTTTTCTGCTCCTAAGTCTCCAACCTCTACTCTCTGCAAAAGTCCTTCTGCACCCCAGTCTCCAAGCTCTGCTCTCTGTAACAGTCCTTCTGCACATCAGTGTCCAAACTCTGCTCTATGTAAAAATTCTTCTACAGCCCAGTCCATAAACTCTGTTCTCTGTCAGAGGCCTTCTGCACCCCAGTCTCCAACCTATGCTCTCTGTAACGATCTTTCTGCACCCCAGTCTCCAAACCCTGCTCTCTGTAACAGACCTGCTGCACCCCATTCTCCAAACTCTCCTCTCTGTAACAATCTTTCTGCACCCCAGTCTCCATCCTCTGCTCTCTGTAAGAATCCTTCTGCACCCCAGTCTCCAACCGCTCCTCTCTTTAACAGTCTTTCTGCACTTCAGTCTCCAACCTCTGCTACCTGTAATGAACCTTCAGCACCTCAGTCTCCAACAGCTGCTCTGTGTAACAGGCCTTCTGAACCCCATACTCCAACCTATGCTTTCTGGATCAGTCCTTTTGCACACCAGTATTCTAACTCTGCTCTCTGTAACAATTCTTCTGTACCTGTGTCTCCAACATCTGCTCTCAGAAACGGTCCGGCTGCACCCCAGTCTCCAAACTCTGTTCTCTACATCAGTCCTTCTGCACCCCAGTATCCAACCTCTGCTCTCTGTATCAATCCTTCTATACCGCCGTCTCAAAACTCTGCTCTCTGTAACGGTCTTTCTGCACCCCAGTCTCCAACCTCTGCTCTCTGTAACGATCTTTCTGCACCACAGTCTGAAACCTCTGCTCTCTGCAACAATCCTTCTGCCCCTCAGTCTCCAACCTCTCCTCTTCGCAATGATCCTTCTGCACCCCAGTCTTTAACCTCTGCTCTCTATAAGAGTCCTTCTGCACTTCAGTCTTCAATCTCTGCTCTCTGTAACAATCCTTCTGCACCTCAGTCTCCATCCTCTGCTATCTGTAACAATCCTTCTGCACACCAGTCTCCAACCTCTGTTCTCTGTAACAGGTTTTCTGCACCCCATTCTCCAAACTCCGTTCTCTGTAACAGGCCTAATGCACCCAAGTCTTTAACCTCTTCTCTCTCCAATGATCCTTTTGCACCTATGTCTCCAACCACTGCTCTCTGCAACAGTACTTCTGCACCTCAGTCTCCAAACTATGCTCTCTGTAAGATCCTTCTTCACCCCGGTCTCCAAACTTTGTTCTTTATAACAGCCCTCCTTCACCTTGGTCTCCAAACTGTGCTCTCTGCTACGGTCTTTCTGCACCCCAGTATCCAACCTATGTTCTCTGCAACAGTCCTTCTGCACCCCAGGCTCCAAACTCTGCTCTCTGTAACAGATCTTTTGTACCGCAGTCTCCAAACTCTGCTGTCTGCAACGTTTCTTCTGCACCTTAGTTTCCAAACTCTACTTTCCATATCAGTTATTCTGGACCCCAGTCTCCAACCTCTGCTCTCTGTAACAGTCCTTCTGCACCTCACTCTTCAACCTCTGCTCTCTGCAACAGTCCTTCTGCACCCCAGTGTCCAAACTCTGCTCGCTGCAACATTTTTTCTGAACACCAGTCTTCAAACTGTGTTCCCTGTAACTGTCTTTCTGACACCAGTCTCCTACCTATGCTCTCTCAAACGATCCTTCTGCACCTCAGGGTCCAAGCTCTGCTCTCTGCAACGATCCTCCTTCTGCACCTCAGTTTCCAAACTCTGCTCTCTGTAATGATCTTTCTGCAACTCCGTCTCCAACCTCTGCTCTCTGTAACAGTCCTTCTTCACCACAGTTTCAAACCTCTGTTCTCTGCAACATTCCTTCTTCACCCCAGTCTTCAACCAGTTCTCTCTGCAACTGTCCTGCTGCACCCCAGTCTGCAACCTCCGCTCTTTGTAGCGATTTTTCTGCTTCTAAGTCTCCAACCTCTGCTCTCTGCAACAGTCTTTCTGCACCGCAGTCTCCAAGCTCTGCTCTCTGTAACAGTCCTTCTGCACATCAGTGTCCAAGCTTTGCTCTATGTACAAATTCTTCTTCACCCCAGTTTCTAAACTCTATTCTCTGTAACAGGCCTTCTGCACCCCAGTCTCCACCCTATGCTCTCTGTAACGATCTTTCTGCACCCCAGTCTCCAAACTCTGCTCTCTGTAGCAGACCTTCTGAACCCCATTCTCCAACCTCTCCTCTCTGTAACAATCCTTCTGCACCTCAGTCTCCATCTGCTGCTCTCTGTAAGAATCCTTCTGCACCCCAGTCTCCAACCGCTCCTCTCTGTAACAGTCCTTCTGCACCTCAGTCTCCAAACTCTGCTCTATGCAACGATCCTTCTGCCCCTCAGTCTCCAACCTCTGCTCCTCGCAATGATCCTTCTGCACCCCAGTCTCCAACCTCTGCTCTCTACAAGAGTCCTTCTGCACTTCAGTCTCCAAACTCTGCTCTCTGTAACAATCCTTCTTCACCTCAGTCTCCATCCTCTTCTATCTGTAACAATCCTTCTGCACACCAGTCTCCAACCTCTGTTCTCTGTAACAGGTCTTCTGCACCCCAGTCTTCAAACTCTGCTCTCTGTAACAGGCCTAATACACCCCAGTCTCCAACCTCTTCTCTTTCCAATGATCCTTCTGCACCTCAGTCTCCAACCACTGCTCTCTGCAACAGTCCTTCTGCACCTCAGTCTCCAACCTATGCTCTCTGTAAGATCCTTCTTCACCCCGCTCTCCAAACTTTGTTCTCTATAACAGTCCTTCTTCACCTCGGTCTCCAAACTGTGCTCTCTGATACGGTCCTTCTGCACCACAGTATACAACCTCTGTTCTCTGCAACAGTCCTTCTGCACCCCAGGCTCTAAACTCTGCTCTCTGTAACAGTTCTTCTGTGCCACAGTCTCCAACCTCTGCTTTCTGTAACGTTCCTTCTGCACCCCAGTTTCCAAACTCTACTTTCCATATTAGTTATTTTGCACCCCAGTCTCCAAACTCTGCTCTCTGTAACAGTCCTTCTGCACCTCACTCTCCAACCTCTCCTCTCTGCAACAGTTTTTCTGCACCCCACTCTCCAACCTCTTCTCTCTTCAACATTTTTTCTGAACCCCAGTCTTCAAACTGTGCTCTCTGTAACTGTCTTTCTGACCCCAGTCTCCTACCTATGCTCTCTCAAATGATCCTTCTGCACCTCAGGCTCCAAGCTCTGCTCTCTGCAACAATCCTTCTGCACCTCAGTTTCAAACTCTGATCTCTGTAATTATCTTTCTGCAACTCAGTCTCCAACCTCTGCTCTTTGTAACAGTCCTTCTTCACCGTAGTCTCAAACCTCTGCTCTCTGCAACATTTCTTCTGCACCCCAGTCTTCAACCAGATCTCTCTGCAACTTTTCTGCTGCACCCCAGTCCTCAGACTCTGCTCTCTGTAGCGATTTTTCTGCTCCTAAGTTTCCAACCTCTGCTCTCTGCAACAGTCCTTCTGCACCCTAGTCTCCAAGCTCTGCTCTCTGTAACAGTCCTTCTGCACATCAGTGTCCAAACTCTGCTATATGTAAAAATTCTTCTTCACCTCAGTCTCCAAACTCTGTTCTCTGTAACAGGCCTTCTGCACCCCAGTCTCCAACCTATCCTCTCTGTAATGATCTTCCTGCACCCCAGTCTCCAAACTATGCTCTCTGTAACAGACTTTCTCCACTCCATTCTTTAACCTCTCCTCTCTGTAACACTCGTTCTGCACCCCATTCTCCATCCTCTGCTCTCTGTAAGAATCCTTCTGCACCCCAGTCTACAACCGCTCCTCTCTGTAACAGTCCTTCTGCACCCCAGTCTCCAAACTATGCTCTCTGTAACGATATTTCTGCACCCCGGTCTCCAAACTCTGCTCTCTGTAACAGACTTTCTGCACTCCATTCTTTAACCTCTCCTCTCAGTAACACTCCTTCTGCACCCCAGTCTCCATCCTCTGCTCTCTGTAAGAATCCTTCTGCACCCCAGTCTCCAACTGCTCCTCTCTGTAACAGTCCTTCTGCACCTCAGTCTCCAACCTCTGCTCTCTGTAATGAACCTTCAGCACCTCAGTCTCCAACCGCTGCTCTCTGTAACAGGCCTTCTGAACCCCATTCTCCAACCTATGCTTTCTGGATCAGTCCTTTTGCACACCAGTATTCTAACTCTGCTCTCTGTAACACTCCTTCTGCACCTGAGTCTTAAAACTCTGCTCTCTGACACGGTCTTCTGCACCCCAGTCTCAAAACTCTGTTCTCTACATCAGTCTTTCTGCACCCCAGTATCCAACCTCTGCTCTCTGTAACAGTCCTTCTGTACCGCAGTCTCAGAACTCTGCTCTCTGTAATGGTCCTTCTGCATCCCAGTCTCCAACGTCAGCTTTCTGTATAAGTTCTTCTGCACCCCAGTCTCCAACCTCTGCTCTAAGTATAAGTCCTTCTTCACCCCAGTCTCCAACTTCTGCTCTCTGCAACATTTCTTCTGCACCCCAGTCTCAATTTGTGCTCTCTGTACCTGTCCTTCTGCACCCTAGTCTCCAAACTCTGCTCTCTGTAACGATCTTTCTGCACCACAGTCTGAAACCTCTGCTCTCTGCAAGGATCCTTCTGCCCCTCAGTCTCTAACCTCTGCTCTTTGCAATGATCTTTCTGCACTCCAGTCTCCAACCTCTGCTCTCTATAAGAGTCCTTCTGCACTTCAGTCTCCAATCTCTGTTCTCTGTAACAATTCTTCTGCACCTCAGTCTCCATCCTCTGCTATCTGTAACAATCCTTCTGCACACCAGTCTCCAACCTTAGTTCTCTGTAACAGGTCTTCTGCACCCCAGTCTCCAAACTCTGCTCTCTGTAACAGGCCTAATGCACCCCAGGCTCCAACCTCTTCTCTCTCCAATGATCCTTCTGCACCTCAGTCTCCAACCACTGCTCTCTGCATCAGTCCTTCTGTACCCCAGTCTCTAACCTATGCTCTCTGTAAGATCCATTTTCACCCCGGTCTCCAAAGTTTGCTCTCTATAAGATTCTTTTCACCCCGGTCTCCAAACGTTGCTCTCTATAACAGTCCAACTTCACCTTGGTCTCCAAACTCTGCTCTCTGCTACGGTCCTATGCACCCCAGTATTTAACGTCTGTTCTCTGCAACAGTCCTTCTGCACCCCAGGCTTTAAACTCTGCTCTCTGTAACAGTTCTTCTGTACCACAGTCTCTAACCTCTGCTGTCTGTAACGTTCCTTCTGCACCCCAGTTTCCAAACTCTACTTTTCATATCAGTTATTCTGCACCCCAGTCTCCAAACTCTGCTCTCTGTAACAGTCCTTCTGCACCTCACTCTCCAACCTCTTCTTTTTGCAACAGTTCTTCTACACCCCAGTCTCCAACCTCTTCTCTCTGTAAGACCCTTCTTCACCCCGGTTTCCAAACTTTGCTCTCTATAACAGTCCTTCTGCACCTCAGTCTTCAACTTCTGCTCTATGCAACATTCCTTCTGCACCTCAGTCTCCAACCTCTGTTCTCAGCAAAAGTCTTTCTAAACCCCAGGCTCTAAACTCTGCTCTCTGTAACAGTCTTTCTGTACCGCAGTCTCCAACCTTTGCTGTCTGTAACGGTCCTTATGCACCAGAGACTCTAAACTCTACTTTCCATATCAGTTATTCTGCACCCCAGTCTCCAACCTCTGATCTCTTTAAAAGTTTTTCTGCAACTTAGTCTCCAACCTCTTCTCTATGCAACAGTCCTTCTACACCCAAGTCTCCAAACTCTGCTCCCTGCAACGATCCTTCTGCATCCCAGTCTCCAAAATCTGCTCTCTGCAACATTCCTTCTGCACCCCAGTCTCCAAACTCTGCTCTCCGTTACAGTTTTTCTTCTCCCCAGTCTCAAACCTCTGCTCTCTGCAACATTTCTTCTGCACCCCAGTCTCCAACCAGTGCTCTCTGTAACTTTCCTGCTGCACCCCAGTCTTCAAACTCTGCTCTCTGTAGCGATCCTTCTGCACCTAAGTCTCCAACCTCTGCTCCCTGCAACAATCGTTCTGCACCCCAGTCTCCAAACTCTGTTCTCTGTAACAGGCCTTCTGCACCCCAGTCACAAACCTTTGCTCTCTGTAACGATATTTCTGCACCTAAGTCTCCAACTCTGCTCTCTGTAACAGACCTTGTGCACCCCATTCTCCAACCGCTGCTCTTTGTAACAGTACTTCTGGACACCAATCTACGAACTCTGCTCTCTGTAACGCTCCTTCTGCACCCCAGTCTTCATCCTCTGCTCTCTGTAACACTCCTTCTGCACCTCAGTCTCCATCCTCTGCTCTCTGTAAGAATCCTTCTGCACCCCAGTCTCCAACCGCTCCTCTCTGTAACAGTCCTTCTGCACCTCAGTCTCTAACCTCTGCTCTCTGTAATGAACCTTCAGCACCTCAGTCTCCAACCGCTGCTCTCTGTAACAGGCCTTCTGAACTCCATTCTCCAACCTATGCTTTCTGGATCAGTCCTTTTGCACACCAGTATCCTACCTTTCCTCTTTGTAACAAACCTTCCGCACCTGAGTCTCCAAACTCTGCTCTCTAAAGTGGTCCGTCAGCACCCCAGTCTTTAAACTCTGTTCTCTGCGTCAGTCCTTCAGCACCCCAGTATCCAACCTCTGCTCTCTATAACAGTCCTTCTGTACCACAGTCTCAAAACTCTGCTCTCTCTATCGGTCCTTCTGAACCCCAGTCTCCAACCTCTGCTGCCTGCTGCATCAGTCCTTCTGCAACCCAGTATCCAACCTATGCTCTCTATAACAGTCCTTCTGTACCACAGTCTCAAAACTCTGCTCTCTGCAACAGTCCTATTGCACCCCAGTCTTCAACCTCTGCTGCCTGCAAAAGTCCTTTTATACCCCAGTCTCCAAACTCTGCTATCTGAAACAGTCCTTCTGCACCCCAGTCTCCATGCTCTGCTCTCTGTAACAATCCTTCTATACCTCAGTCTTCAACATCTACTCTCTGTAACAGTCCTTCTGCATCTCAGTCTCCAACCCTCTACTCTTTGCAACAGTCCTTCAGCACCGCTGTCCCAAATTCTGGTCCCTGCAACAGTCCTTCTACACCCCAGTCTCCAACCTCTGTTATCTGCAACACTCCTTCTGCACCTTAGTCTCCAACCTCTACTCTCTGCAACGAACCTTCTGCACCCCGTCTCCAACATCTGCTTTCTGCAACATTCCTTCTGCACCTCAGTCTGAAAACTCTGCTCTCTGCAACAGTTCTTCTTCACCCCAGTCTCTAACATCTGGTATCTGCAACAGTCCTTCTGCACCTCAGTCTGAAAACTCTGCTCTCTGAAACGATCCTTGTGCACCCCAGTCTCCAAACTCTGCACTCTGAAATAGTCTTTCTTCACCCCAGTCTCCAAACTCTGCTCTCCGTAACAGTCCTCCTGTACTGCAGAATCCAACCTCTGCTCTCTGTAACGGTCTTTCTGCATCCCAGTCTCTAACCTCTGCTTTCTGTATCAATCCATCTGCACCCCTGTCTCCAACCTCTACTCTCTGTAACAGTCTTTCTGCACCTCAGTCTCCAAACTCTGCTGTCTGCAAAAGTCTTTCTGGACCCAGGTCTCCAACCTCTGCTCCCTGCAACAGTCCTTTTGCACCTCAGTCTCTATCCTCTACTCTCTGTAACAGTCCTTCTGCACCTTAGTCTCCAACATTTGCTTTTTGTAAGATTCTTCTGCAACCCAGTATCCAAACTCTGCCCTCTGAAACAATTCGTCTGAACTTCTTCTCCAAACTCTGTTCTCTGTAACAGTCCTTCTGCACACCAGTCTCAATACTCTCCTTTCCACAAAGATCCTACTACACCCCAGTCTCCTTCCTCTGCTCTCTGCAACAGTCCTCCTCCACCCAGTCTCCAACTCTGCTCTCTGTAACAGTCCTACTGTAGTGCACTCTCAAAAATCTGCTCTATGTAACGGTCCTTCTGCACCCCAATCTCCAAACTCTGCTGTCTGCAACAGTCCTCCTGCACCCCATTCTCCAAACTCTGCTCTCTGTAATAGTGCTTCTTCACCTCAGTCTCCAAACTCTGCTATCTGCAACAGTCCTTCTTCACCCCAGTCTCCAACCTCTGCTCTCTGTAACAATACTGTTGTACCTCAGTCTCCAACATCTACTCTCTGTAACAGTCCTTCTGCATCTCAGTCTCCAACCTCTGCTCTCTGCAACAGTCCTTCAGCACCGCTGTCTCAAAATCTGGTTTCTGCAACAGTCCTTCTACACCCAAGTCTCCAAACTCTGCTATCTGCAACAGTCCTTCTGCACCTTAGTCTCCAACCTCTGCTCTCTGCAACGAACCTTCTGCACCCCAGTCTCCAACATCTGCTCTCTGCAACAGTCCTTCTGCACCTCAGTCTGAAAACTCTGCTATCTGCAACAGACCTTCTTCACCCCAGTCTCTAACATCTGCTATCTGCAACAGTGCTTCTTCACCTCAGTTCCCAAACTCTGATCTCTGCAATGGTCCTTCTGAACCCCAGTATTCAACCTCTGCTCTCTGTAACAATCTTTCTGCACCTCAGTCTTCAAATCTGCTCTCTGAAAAAGTCCTTCTGCACCCCAGTCTCTAACATCTGCTCTCTGCAACAGTCCTTCTGCACCTCAGTCTGAAAACTTTGTTTTCAGCAAAAATGCTTCTGCACCCCAGTCTCAAAACTCTGCTCTCTGTAACAGTCCTTCTGCACCCCAGTCTCTAACCTCTGCTCTTTGTAACAGGCCTTTTGCACCCCATTCTCTAACCTATGCTTTCTGTAATAGTGCTTCTTCACCTCAGTATACAAACTCTTCTCTCTGCAACAGTCCATCTGCACCCCAGTCTCCAAACTCTGCTAACTGTATCACTCCATCTGCACCACAATTTTCAATATCTGCTCTCTGTAAGAGTCTTTCTGCACCTCAGTCTACAAACTCTGCTCTCTGCAACGGTCCTTCTTCACCCAAATCTCCAACATCTGCATTCTGCAACAGTCCTTCTGCACCAAGTCTCCAAACTCTGCCTCTGTAACAGTCCTAATGTAACCCAGTCTCCCACCTCTGCTCTCTGCAACAGTTTTTCTGCACCCAATGTGAACCTGTGCTCTCGGCTACAGTCCTTATACACCCCAGTGTCCAGCCTCTGCTCTCTGCAACAGTCCCTCTACAACCCACTCTCCAACATCTGCTCTCTGTAACAATTTTTCTGCACCTCACTCTCCAACCTCTGCTCTCTGCAACGGTCTTTCTGCACCTCAGTCTCCAAAAACTACTATCTTTAAATGTACTTCTGAACCCCTTTCTCAAACTCTACTTTTCCGTAACAGGCCTTCTGTACCCAGGTCGTTATAACCCAGGATTCTTTATAACAATCCTTCTGCAACCCAGTCTCAAAATTTTTCTCTCTACAACGATCCTTCTGCACCCCAGTCTCCACCCTCTGCTCTCTGTAACAGTCCTGCTGCACCTCGGTCTACAACCTCTGGTTTTTGTAAGATCCTTTTGCAACCTTGTCTAAAAACTCTGCTCTCTTTAGACGTTCTTCTGCACCCAAGTATCCAACCTCTGCTCTCTGTAACAGGCCTTTTGCACCCAAATATCAAACCTCTACTCTCTATAACAGTCCTTTTGCACCTCAGTCTCCAACCGCTGCTCTCTTCAACAGTCCTTTTGCACCTCCGTCTCCAAACTCAGCTCTCTGCATTGATCTTTCTGCACCTAAGTCTCCAAACTCTACTCTCTGTAACACTCCTTCTGCACCCCAGTCTCAAACTTCTGTTGTCTGCAAAGATCTTCCTGGACAGCAGTCTCCAACATCTGCTCTCTGCAACAGTCCTTCTGTACCCCAGTCTCCAACCTCTGCTCTATGCAACAGTCCTTCTGCACCCCTGTCTCTAGCCTCTGCTCTCTGCAACAGTCCTACTGCAACCCAGTCTGAAAACTCTGTTATCTGCAACGATCCATCTACACCCCAGTCTTCAAACTATGCTCTCTGTAATAGTCCTGTTGCACCTCAGTCTCGAAACTCTGCTCTATGTAAGATCCTTCTGCAACCCTGTCTCCAAATTTTGCTCTCTACAACGATGCTTCTGCACCCAAGTCTCCAACCTCTGCTCTCTGTAACAGTCCTGATGCACCTCGGTCTACAACCTCTGCTCTTTGTAAGATCCTTTTGAAACCTTGTCTAAAAACTCTGCTTTATTTAGGAGTTCTTCTGCACCCCACTCTCCAAACTGTGCTCTCTGTAACAGGCATTTTACACCCAAATCTCTCACCTCTACTCTCTGTAACAGTCCTTTTGCACCTCAGTCTCCAACCTCTGCTCTCTGCAACAGTCCTTTTGCACCTCAGTCTCCAATCTCAGCTCTCTGCAATGATCCTTCTGCACCCCAGTATCCAATATCTGCTCTATGCAACAGTCCTTCTGCACCCCTGTCTCCAACTTCTGCTCTCTGCAACAGTCCTACTGCAACTCAGTCTGAAAACTCTGTTATCTGTAACGATCCTTCTGCACCCCAGTCTTCAAACTCTGCTCTCTGTAACACTCTTGTTGCACCTCAGTCTCGAAACTCTGCTCTCTGTGAGATCCTTCTGCAACCCTGTCTACAAACTCTGCTCCCTTTAACAGTCCTTCTGCACCCCAGTCTCCAAACTCTGCTCTCTACAACAGTGCTTGTAAACCCCAGTCTCCAAACTCTGCTCTCTGCAACAGTCCTTCTGCACCCCAGGCTCAAACTTCTATTCTTTGTAACAATCATTCTTCACCTCAGTTACCAAACTCTGATCTTTGCAATGATCCTTGTGCACAACAGTCTCCAACCTCTGCTCTCTGTAACCATCTTTCTGCACCCCAGTCTCCAAACTCTACTCTTTACCACAATCCTTTTGCACACCAGTCTCCAACCTCTGCTCTCTGCAAAATCCTTCTGCAACCCAGTCTCCAACATCTGCTCCCTTCAAAAGTCCTTCTGCACCTTAGTCTGACAACTCTGCTCTCTGCAACGATTCTTCTGCAACCCAGTTTCCAAACTCTGCTCTCTGTAATATTCCTTCTGCTCCCCAGTCTCCAACCTCTGCTCTCTGTAACAGTCCTTCTGCTCCGCAGTCTCCAACCTCTGCTCTCTGTAATAGTCCTTCTGTCCCGCAGACTCTAAAATCTGCTCCCCGTAAGGGTCCTTCTGCTTCCCAGTCTACAACCTCTGCTCTTTGTAACAATCCTTCTGCACCCCAGTCTCCAAACTCTGCTCTCTGCAATGATCCTTTTGCACCCCAGTCTTCAACATCTGCTCTCTGCAACAGTACTCCTGAACCTCAGTGTGAAAACTCTGCTCTCTGCATCGATCCTTGTGCAAGCCAGTCTCCCAAATCTGCTTTCTGTAACAGTCCTTCTGCACCTCAGTCTCCAAAATCTGCTCTCTTTAACAGTGCTTCTGCACCCCAGCCTCCAACCTCTGCTATCTGTAAGATCTTTTTGCACCCCAGTTTCCAAATCTGCTCTCTGTAACATTCCTTCTGCTCCCCAGAATCCAACCTCTGCTCTCTGTAACAGTCTTTCTGCTCCCCAGTCTCCAACCTCTGCTCTCTGTAACAGTCCTTCTGTACCGCATTTCCCAACCTCTGCTCTCTGCAACGATCCTTCTACACCCAAGTCTCCAACCTCTTTTTTCTGTATCATTCCTTCTGCACCACATTTTCCAACCTCTTCTCTCTAACATTCCTTCTGCACCTCTGTCTCCAACCTCTGCTCTCTGCAACAGTTCTTCTGCACCCCAGTCTCCAACTTATGCTCTCTGGAACAGTTCTACTGCACTCCAGACTTCAACGTCTGCACTCTAAAACAGTCCTTCTCCACACCAGTCTCCAACATGTGCTCTCTGAAACAGTCCTTCTGTAGTGAAGTCTCCAAAATCTGCTCTCTGTAACGCTCCTACTGCTCCCCAGTCTTCAACCTCTGCTTTCTGTACCAGTCCTTATGCACCCCAGTCTCCAAACTCATCTCTCTGTAACAGTCCTTCTGCACCTCAGTCTCCAAACTCGGCTCTCTGCAACAGTCCTTCTGCACCCAAGTCTCAAACTTCTGCTTTCTGCAACAGTCCTTCTACACCCCAGTCTCAAAACTCTGCTATCTGCAACAGTCCTTCTGCAACCCAGTCTCCAAACTCTGCTATCTGCAACAGTTCTTCTGCACCCCAGTCTCCAACCTCTGCTCTCTGTAACAATCCTTCTGCACCTCAGTCTCCAAACTCTGCTCTCTACAACGGTCCTTCTGAACCTCAGTCTCTAAACTCTACTCTATGTAACAGTCCTTCTTCAACTCAGTCTCCAACATACTCTCTATAAGAACCTTCTGCAACCCAGTCTATAAACTCTTCCCTCTGGAACAGTCCATCTGCACCCCTTCTCCAACCTCTGTTCTCTGTAACAGTCCTTCAGCATGCCGGTCTCAAACCTCTGCTCGCTACAAGGATCCTTCTGCACCCCAGTCTCCAACCTCTGCTCTCTGCAACAGTCCTTCTGCACCCCCGTCTCCAATACCTGCTCTCTGCAACAGTCCTTCTGCACCTCAGTCTGAAAACTCTGTTCTCTGCAACGATCATTCTGCACCCCAGTCTCCAACCTCTTCTCTCTATAACAGTCCTGCTGTAAAACAGTCTCCAAAATCTGCTCTCTGTAAGATTCTTCTGCAACCCTGTCTCCAAACTCTGCTGTTTGTAACAGTCCTTCTGCACCCCAGTCTCCAACCTCTGCTCTGTGTAACAGGCCTTTTGCACTCCATTCTCCAACATCTGCTCTCCGCAACAGTCCTTCTGCACCAAAGTCTGCAAACTCTGCAGCTGTAACAGTCCTACTGAAAGGCAGTCTCCAACCTCTACTCTCTGCAACAGTGCATCTACACACAAATCTCAAACCTGTGCTCTCCGCAACAGTTCTTCTACACCTTATGTGCAGCCTCTGCTCTCTGTAGTAGTCCCTCTGCAACCGAGTCTCCAACTTCCGCTCTCTATAACGATCCTTCTGCACCTCATTCTCCAAACTCCACTCTCTGTAAAAGTACTTCTGCACGGCTTTTCCAAACCCTGCTCTTCGTAACAGGCCTTCTGCACCCCAGTCTCCGAACTCTTTTCTCTATAACAATCCTTCTGCACCCCAGGCTCCAACCTCTGCTCTCTCCAAGGATCCTTCTGCACCCCAGTCTCCAACCTCTGCTCTCTGCAATGATCCTACTTCACCACAGTCTCAAACCTCTACTATTTGCAACAGTCCTTCTGCACCCCAGTCTCCAAACTCTCCTCTCTGCAACTATCTTTCTGGACGCCAGTCTCCAACCTCTGCTCTCTGTAACAATTTTTCTGCACCAAAGTCTCCAAACTCTGCTCTCTCTAAGATCCTTCTGCACTCGAGTTTCCAAACTCTGCTCTCTGTAACATTTTTTCTTCACCCCAGTCTTTAAACTCTGCCTTCTACAAGTGTCATGCGGCACCCCAGTCTCCAACCTCTGTCATCTGCAACAGTTCTTGTGCTCCCCAGTCTCCAACCTCTGCTCTCCGTATCCGTCTTTCAGCACCCGAGTCTCCAAACTCTTCTTTCTTTATAAGTCCTTTTGAACCTCAGTCTCAAACCTCTGCTCTCTGTATCTATCTTTCTGCACTTCAGTCTCCAAACTGTTCTCTCTGTAACATTCCTTCTGCACGCCAGTCTCCAACCTCTGCTCTCTGTAACATTTTTTCTATACCGCAGTCTTCAAAATCTGGTCTGTGTAACGGTCCTTCTGCACCCCAATTTCCAACCTCTGCTTTCTGTAACAGTCTTTCTGGACCTCAGTCTCCAAACTCTGCTCTCTGTAACAGTGCTTCTACACCTCAGTCTCCAACCTCTTCTCTCTATAACAGCCCTAATGAACCTCGGTCTAACACCTCTTCTCTTTTCACAATCATTCTGCACCCCAGTCTCCAAACACTGCTCTCTTTAACAGTCCACCTGCACTGAAGGATCCAACCTCTGCTCTCTGTAAGATCCTCAAGCAACCCAGTCTCCAAACTCTGCTCTGTATAACTGTCCTTCTGCACATTAGTCTCCAACCTCTCCTCTCTGTAACAGGCCTTCTCCACGCCAGTCTCCAAACTCTTCTCTCTGTAGCAGGCCTTCTGCACCCCAGTCTCCAAATTCTGCTCTCTGCAACGATCCTTCTGCACCCCAGCCTCCAACCACTGCTCTCTCTAACAGTTCTTCTGCACCTCAGTCTCCAAACACTGCTCTCTGTAAAGGTCTTTCTGCACCACTCTTCAACATCTACTCTCTGTAACAGTCCTTGTGCACCTCAGTCTCCCAACTCTGCTCTCTGTAAAATCCTTCTGCAACCCAGTCTTTAAACTCTGCACTTTGTACCTATCCTGCACAACAGTCTCCAACTTCTGCTCTCTGTAACAGGACTTCTGCAACCCAGTCTCCAACCTCTGCTCTCTGTAACAGGCCTTCTGCACCCCAGTCTCCAACCTCTTCTCTCTGCAACGATTCTGCTCCACCCAAGTCTCCAACTTCTGCTCTCTGCAACTGTCCTTTTGCACCCCAGTCTGCAAACTCTGCTCTCTGTAACATCAATCTGAACCCCAGTCTCCAACCTCTGCTCTCTGTAAGAGTCCTTCTGCATCCCAGTCTCAAAACGCTGCTCTCTGTAACAGTCCTTCCGCACCTCAGTCTCCAAACCCTGCTCTCTGTAACAATCCTTTTGCACCCCAGTCTCTAAAATCTGCTCTGTGCATCAGTCCTTCTCCACCCCAGTCTCCAACATCTGCTCTCTGCAACAGTCCTTCTGCATCCCAGTCTCCAAAATCTGCTCTCTTCAACGAACCTTCTGGACCACAGTTTCCAACGTCTGCTCTCTGCAACAGTCCTTCTGCAATACAGTCTCCAACCTCTGCTCTCTGTAAGATCCTTCTGCACTCCAGTTTTCAAACTCTTCTCTCTTTAAAATTTCTTCTCCACCCCAGTCTCAAACCTCTGTCCTCTGCAACAGTCCTTCTGCTCCTCAGTCTCCGAGATCTGCTCTCTGTAACAGACCTTAAGTACCGCAGTTTCCAACCTCTGCTCTCTGTAAGTGTCCTTCTGCAACCCAGTCTCCAACCTCTGCTTTTTGAATCAGTCTTTCTGAACCCCAGTTTCCAACCTCTGCTCTTTGTATCTATCCTTCTGCACCTCAGACTTCAACGTGTGCTTTCTGTAACAGTCCTTCTGCACCCGAGGCTCCAACCTCTGCTCTCTGTAACAGTCCTTCTATCCCAAAGTCTCCAACCTCTGCTCTCTGTAACGGTCCTTCTGAACCCCAATTTCCAACCTCTGATTTCTGTAACAGTCCTTCTGCACGTCAGTCTCTAAACTCTGCTCTCTGTAACAGTCCTTCTACACCTCAGTCTCCAACCTCTGCTCTCTGTAACAGTACTTCTGCACCTCAGTCTGAAACCTCTGCTCCCCACGATTCTTTTGCACCCCAGTCTCCAACCACTTCTCTATGCAACAGTCCACCTGCATCTCAGTCTCCAACATCTGCTCTCTGACAGTTCCTTCAGCAAACCAGTCTCCAAACTCTGCTCTCTGTAACAGTTTTTCTGCACCCCAGGCTCCAACCTCTTCTCTCTGTAACAGGCCTTCTGCACTCCAGTCTCGAAACTCTGCTCTCTATAGCAGGCCTTCTGCACCCCACTCTCCATCCTCTGCTCTCTGCAACGATCCTTCTGCACCCCAGTCTCCAAACTTTTATCTCTGCAATGATCCTACTTCACCCCAGTCTCCAACCTCTGATATCTGCAACAGTCCTTCTGCACCTCAGTCTCCAAATTCTGCTGTCTTTAAGATCCTTCTTCACTTCTGTCTCCAACCTCTGCACTCTGTAACAATCCTACTGCAACCCAGTCTCCAACCTCTGCTCTCCGCAAGAGTCATTCTGCATCCCAGTCTAAAAATCTGCTCACTGCAACAGTCCTTCTGCACCCTAGTTACCAACATCTTCTCTCTGCTACAGTACTTCTGCAACCCAGTCTTCAAACACTGCTCTCTGTAACAGTCCTCCTGTACTGCAGTATCCAACCTCTGCTCTCTGTAACAGTCTTTCTGCACCCCAGACTTCAATCTCTGCTTTCTGTATCAGTCCTTATGTACCCCAGTTTCCAAGCTCTGCTCTCTGTAAGAGTTCTTCTGCACCTCATTCTCCAACCTGTGATCTCTGCAACAGTCCTTCTGCCCCTCAGTCTTAAAACTCTGCTCTCGGCAAAGACCCTTCTGCACCCCAGTCTCCTACTTCTGCTCTCTGTAACAGTCCTTTGCACCTCATTCTCCTAACTCTGCTCTCTGTAAGATCCTTCTACAACCCATTCTTTAAACTCTGCACTCTGTAACATTCCCTCTGCACAAACAGTCTTCAAACTCTGCTCTCTGTAACACAGGACTTCTGCAAGCCAGGCTCCAATCTCTACTCTCTGAAACAGGCCTTTGGCACCCCATTCTCCAACCACTTCTCTCTGTGACGATTCTTCTCAACAACAGTCTCCAACCTCTGCTCTCTGCAACAGTCATTTTGCACCCCAGTCTCCAAACTCTGCTCTCTGTAAAATCCATCTGAACCCCAGTCTCCAACCTCTGCTCTCTGTAACAGTCTTTCTGCACCCCAGTCTCCAACATATGCTCTCTGCAACATTCCTTCTGCAGCACAGTCTCCAACATCTGCTCTCTGCAACAGTACTTCTTCAGCCTAGTCTCCAACCTCTGCACTCTGCTACAGTTCTTCTGCAGCCCAATCTCCAACCTCTGCTCTCTTAAACAGTCCTTCTGCACCTCAGTCACCTACCTCTGTTCTCTGTAACAGTCCTTCTGGATTCCAGTCTCCAAACTATTCTCTCTGCAACAGTTCTTCTGCACACCAGTCTCCAACCTTAGCTCTCTGCAACCGTACTTCTGCACCCCACTCCTCAAACTCTGCTCTCTGCAGCAATCATTCTGCACCCCAGTCTCCAACCTCTGCTCTCTGGAAGAGTCCTTCTGCAATACAGTCTCCAACCTCTGCTCTATGTAAGATTCTTCTGCACTCCAGTTTCCAAATCTGCTCTCTGAAACATTCCTTCTCCAAACCAGTCTTTAAACTCTGCTTTCTGTAAGTGTCCTGCAGCACCCCAGTCTCTATCCTCTGTCCTATGCAACAGTCCTTCTGCTCCCCAGTCTTAAACATCTGCTCTCTGTAACAGTCCTTCTGCACCTCAGTCTCCAACCTCTGCTCTCTGAAACAGCCTTCTGCACCCCAGTCTGCAAACTCTGTTCTCTGCAACGAACTTTCTGGACCCCAGTCTCCAACGTCTGCTCTCTGCAACAGTACTACTGCACCCAAGTCTCCAACCTCTGCTCTCTGTAAGATCTTTCTGCACTCCAGTTTCCAAACTCTGCTCTTTCTGACATTCCTTCTCCAATCTAGTCGCCAACCTCTGCTTTCTGCAAGGGTCCTGCAGCAACCCAGTCTCCAAAATCTGTCCTCTGCAACAGTCCTTCTGCACCCCAGTCTCCAATATCTGCTCTCTGTAACAGTCCTTCTGTACCGCATTCACCAAACTCTGCTCTATGGAACGGTCCTTCTGCACCCCAGTCTCCAACCTCTGCTTTCTGTATCAGTCCTTCTGAACCCCATTCGCCAATATCTGCTCTCTGTAACAGTTCTTTTGTACCGCATTCACCAAACTCTGCTCTATGTAACGGTCTTTCTGCACCCCAGTCTCCAACCTCTGCTCTCTGTGTCTATCCTTCTTTACCTCAGACTCCAACCTGTGCTTTCTGTAACAGTCCTTCTGCACCCAAGTCTCCCACATCTGCTCTCTGTAACAGTCCTTGAATACCGTAGTCTCCAACCTCTGCTCTCTGTAAAGGTTTTTCTGCACCCCAGTCTCCAACCTCTGCTTTCTACAACATTCCTTCTGCACCCGAGTCTCCAACCTCTCCTCTCTGTAACAGGCCTTCTGCATGCCAGTCTCCAAACTCTGCTCTCTGCAATTATCCTTCTGCATTCCAATCTCCAACCTCTGCTCTCTGTAATGATCCTACTGCACCCCAGTCTTCAACCTCTGATCCCTGCAACAGTCCTTCTGCAACTCAGTATCTAACTTCTGCTCTCTGAAAGATCCTTCTGCACCCCTGTCTCCAAGCTCTGCTATTTGCAACGATCCTTCTGCATCCCAGTCTCCAACCTCTGTTTTATGTAACAGGACTTCTGCACCTCAGTCTCCAAACTCGGCTCTCTGCAACAGTCCTTCTGCACCCTAGTCTCTAAATTCTGCTCACTGCAAAAGTCCTTCTGTACTACATTCTCCAATCTCTACTCTCTGTAACGTTCTTTCTGCACCCCATACTAGAGTGTCTGCTTTCTGTATCAATCCTTCTGCACCCCAGTCTCTAACTTCTGCTCTAAGTGTCCTTCTGCACTTTAGTCTCCAACCTCTACTCTCCGCAACAGTCCATCTGCACCCCAGTCTCCAAAGTCTGCTCTCTGCAACAGTCCTTCTGAACTTCAGTCTCCAACCTCTGCTCTCTGCAACAGTCCTTCTGCACCCCAGTCTCCAAACCCTGCTGTCTGTATCAATCCTTCTGCACCTCAGTCTGCACACCCTGTTCTCTGCAACGGTCGTTCTGCACCTCGGTCTCCAACCTCTATTCTCTGTAAGAGCCCTTCTTTACTTTAGTCTCCAACCTCTGCTCTCTGTGGGATTCTTCGCCAACCCAGTCTCCCAACTCTGCTCTCTGTAACATTCCTTCTGCACACCAGTCTTCAATCTCTTCTCTCTGCAATGATCATTCTTAAACCCAGTCTCCAACATCTGCTCTCTGCATCAGTCTCTCTACACCCCAGTCTCCAACATCTGGTCTTTGCAACAGTCTTTCTGCACCACAGTCTGAAAATTCTGCTGTCTGAAACGAACCTCCTGCACCCCAGTCTCCTACCTCTGCTGTCTGTTACAATCCTTCTGCACCTCAGTCTCCATCATCTTCTCTCTGTAAGATCCATCTGAACCCCAGTCTCCAACATCTGCTCTCTATAACAGTCCTTCTGCACCTCAGTCTCCAACCTCTGCTCTCTGACACAGCCTTCTGCACCCCAGTCTGCAAACTCTGTTCTCTGCAACGATCTTTCTGGACCCAAGTCTCCATCGTCTGCTCTCTGCGACAGTCTTTCTGCACCACAGTCTCCAACCTCTGCTCTCTGTAAGAACTTTCTGCACACCAGTTTCCAAACTATGCTGATTCTAACTTTCCTACTCCACTCTAGTCTCCAACCTCTGCTTTCTGCAAGGGTCCTGCGGCACCCCAGTCTCCAAACTCTATCCTCTGCAACAGTCTTTCTGCTCCCCAGTCTCCAATATCTGCTCTCTGTAACAGTCCTTCTGTAAAACATTAACCAATGTAACGGTTTTTCTGCACCCCGGTCTCCAACCTCTGCTTTCAGTATCTGTCCTTCTGAACCCCAGTCTCCAACCTCTGCTCTTTGTGTCTATCCTTCTTAACCTCAGTCTCAAACCTGTGCTTTCTGCAACAGTCCTTCTGCACCGAAGTCTCCTACCTCTGCTCTCTGTAACAGTCTTTCTATACCGTAGTCTCCAACCTCTTCTCTCTGTAATGGTCCTTCTGCACCCCAGTCTCCAACCTCTTCTTTCTTCAACAGTTGTTCTGGACCCTAGTTACCAACATCTGCTCTCTGCAGCAGTGCTTCTGCACGCCTGTCTCCAACATATGCTCTCTGCAACAGTCATTCTGCACCTCAGTTTGAAAACTCTGCTCTCTGCAAAGACTCTTCTACACCCCAGTCTCCAAACTCTGCTCTCTGCAACAGTCCTTCTGCACCCTAGTCTCTAAAGTCTGCTCATTGCAAAAGTCTTTCTGTACTGCATTCTCCAATCTCTACTCTCTGTAACGTTCTTTCTGCACCCCATACTAGAGTGTCTGATTTCTGTATCAGTCCGTCTGCACCCCAGTCTCTAACTTCTGCTCTAAGTGTCCTTCTGCACCTTAGTCTCAAAACTCTACTCTCCGCAACAGTCCATCTGCACCCCATTCTCCAAAGTCTGCTCTCTGCAACAGTCCCTCTGCACTTCAGTCTCCAACCTCTGCTGTCTGCAACAGTCCTTCTGCACCCCAGTCTCCAAACCCTGCTGTCTGTAACAATCCTTCTGTACCTCAGTCTGCAAACCCTGTTCTCTGCAACGGTCGTTCTGCACCTCGGTCTCCAACCTCTACTCTCTGTAACAGTCCTTCTTCACTTCAGTCTCCAACCTCTGCTCTCTGTGGGATTCTTCGCCAACCCAGTCTCCCAACTCTGCTCTTTGTAACATTTCTTCTGCAACCCAGTCATCAATCTCTTCTCTCTGCAACGATCATTCTTAACCCCAGTCTCCAACATCTGATCTCTGCAACAGTCCTTCTACACCCCAGTGTCCAACATCTGGTCTTTGCAACAGTCCTTCTGCACCACAGTCTGAAAACTCTGCTGTCTGAAACGAACCTCCTGAACTCCAGTCTCCTACCTCTGCTGTCTGTTACAATCCTTCTGCACCTCAGTCACCGTCATCTGCTCTCTGTAAGATCCATCTGAACCCCAGTCTCCAACATCTGCTCTCTGTAACAGTCCTTCTGCACCCTAGTTACCAACATCTGCTCTCTGCTACAGTACTTCTGCAACCCAGTCTTCAAACACTGCTGTCTGTAACAGTCCTCCTGTACTGCAGTATCCAACCTCTGCTCTCTGTAATAGTCTTTCTGCACCCCAGACTCCAATCTCTGCTTTCTGTATCAGTCCTTCTGTACCCCAGTTTCCAAGCTCTGCTCTCTGTAAGAGTCCTTCTGCCCCTTAGTCTCCAACCTGTGATCTCTGCAACAGTCCTTCTGCAACTCAGTCTCCAAATTCTTGTCTTTGTAAGATCCTTTTGCACCCCTGTATTTAACATCTGCTCTCTGAAACTGAACTTCTGCACCCGAGTCTCCAAACTCTGCTCTCTGTAACAGGACTTCCTTACCTAAGTCAGTCTCCAACCTCTGCTGTCTGCAACAGTCCTTCTGCACCCTAGTCTCAAACCTCTGCTTTCTACAACAGTCCTTCATGACCCTAGTTACCAACATCTGCTCTCTGCAACAGTCCTTCTGCACCTCAGTCTGAAAACTCTGCTCTCTGCAACGACACTTCTGCACTCCAGTCTCTTACCTCTGCTCTCTGAAACAGTCCTTCTGCACCTCAGTCTCCCAACTCTGCCCTCTGTTTGATCCTTCTGCAACCCAGTCTTTAAACTCTGCACTCTGTAACAGTCCTTCTGCACAACAGTCTCCAACCTCTGCTCTGTGTAACAGGCCTTCTGCACCCAAGTCTCCAACCTCTTCTCTCTGCAACGATTCCTCTCCACCCCAGTCTCAAACATCTGCTCTCTACAAAAGTCCTTTTGTACCCCAGTTTCCAAACTCTGCTCTCTGTAAGATTTATCTGAACCCCAGTCTCTAACCTCTGCTCTCTATAACAGTCCTTCTGCACCCAAGTCTCCAAACTCTTCTCTCTGTAACAGTCCTTCTGCACCCCAGTCTCCAAACTCTGCTCTCTGTAACAGTCCTTCTGCATCTCATTCTCCAACCTATTCTCTTTGCAAAAGTCTTTCTGCTCCGCAGTCTCTGAGATCTGCTCTCTGTAACAGTCCTTCTGTACCGCAGTGTCCAACCTCTGGTTTCTGTTTTGGCTCTTCTACACCCCTGTCTCCAAACTCTGCTTTCTGTATCAGCCTGTCTGAACCCCAGTCTCCAACCTCTGTTCTCTGTATCTATCCTTCTGCACCTCAGTCTCCAACTTGTGCTCTCTGTAGGAGTCCTTCTGCATCCTAGTCTCCAACCTCTGCTCTCGGTAACAGTCCTAAACCGCAGTCTCCAAACTCTGCTCTCTTTAACTGTCCTTCTACACGTCAGTCTCCATCCTCTGCTCTCTGTCACAGTATACCTAAACATCAGTCTCTAACCTCAGCTCTCTGTAAGATTTTTCAGCAACCCAGTCTTCAAACTCTGCTCTCTATAACAGTCCTTCTGCACCCCAGTCTCCAAACTCTTCTCTCTGTAACAGGCCTTCTGCACGCCAGTCTCCAAACTCTGCTCTCTGCAATGATCCTTCTGCATCCAAATCTCCGACCTCTGCTCTCTGCAATGATCCTACTGCACCCCAGTTTCCAACCTCTGATCTCTGCAACAGTCCTTCTAAACCTCAGTCTCTAACTTCTGCTCTCTGTATGATCCTTCTGCACCCCAGTCTCCAACCTCCGTTCTATGTAACAGGACTTCTGCACCTCAGTCTCCAAACTTGGCTCTCTGCAAAAGTCCTTCTGCACCCTAGTCTCTAAATTCTGCTCACTGCAAAAGTCCTTCTGTACTGCATTCTCCAATCTCTACTCTCTGTAACGTTCTTTCTGCACCCCATACTAGAGTGTCTGCTTTCTGTATCAGTCCTTCTGCACCCCAGTCTCTAACTTCTGCTCTAAGTGTTCTTCTGCACCCCAGTCTCCAAACTCTGCTCTCAGTAACAGTCCTTCTGCACCCCAGTCTCCAACCTCTGCTCTCTGCAACTGTCCTTCTACACTTCAGTCTAAAACCTCTGCTCTCTGCAACAGTCCTTCTGCACCCCAGTCTCCAAACTCTGCTCTCTGTAACAATCCTTCTGCACCTCAGTCTGCAAACTCTGTTCTCTGCAACGGTCCTTCTGCACCTCAGTCTCCAACCTCTACTCTCTGTAACATTCCTTCTGCACTTCAGTCTTCAACCTGTGCTCTCTGTGGGATCCTTCGCCAACCCAGTCTCACAACTCTGCTCTCTGTAACCTTCCTTCTGCACACCAGTCTTCAATCTCTTCTCTCTTCTATGATCATTTTTAACACCGCTCTCCAACATCTGCTCTTTGCAACAGTCCTTCTACACCCCAGTCTCCAACATCTGGCCTCTGAAACAGTCCTTCTGCACCAAAGTCTGAAAACTCTGCTGTCTGAAACGAACCTCCTGCACCGCAGTCTCCTACCTCTGCTGTCTGTTACAATCCTTCTGCACCTCAGTCTCCTTCATCTGCTCTCTGTAAGATCCATCTGAACCCCAGTCTCCAACATCTGCTCTCAATAACAGTCCTTGTGCACCTCAGTCTCCAACCTCTGCTCTCTGAAACAGCCTTCTGCACCCCAGTCTGCAAACTCTGTTCTCTGCAACGATCTTTCTGGACCCCAGACTCCAACGTCTGCTCTCTGCAACAGTCCTACTGCACCCGAGTCTCCAACCTCTGCTCTCTGTAAGATCTTTCTGCACTCCAGTTTCCAAACTCTGCTCTTTCTAACATTCCTTCTCCACTCAAGTCGCCAACCTCTGCTTTCTGCAAGGATCCTGTGGCACCACAGTCTCCAAACTCTGTCCTCTGCAACAGTCCTTCTGCTCCCCAGTCTCCACTATCTGCTCTCTGTAACAGTTCTTTTGTACCGCATTCACCAAACTCTGCTCTATGTAACGGTCTTTCTGCACCCCAGTCTCCAACCTCTGCTCTCTGTGTGTATCCTTCTTTAACTCAGACTCCAACCTGTGCTTTCTGTAACAGTCCTTCTGCACCCAAGTCTCCCACATCTGCTCTCTGTAACAGTCCTTGAATACCGTAGTCTCCAACCTCTGCTCTCTGTAAAGGTTTTTCTGCACCCCAGTCTCCAACCTCTGCTTTCTACAACATTCCTTCTGCACCCGAGTCTCCAACCTCTCCTCTCTGTAACAGGCCTTCTGCATGCCAGTCTCCAAACTCTGCTCTCTGTAATGATCCTACTGCACCCCAGTCTTCAACCTCTGATCTCTGCAACAGTCCTTCTGCAACTCAGTATCTAACTTCTGCTCTCTGTAAGATCCTTCTGCACCCCTGTCTTCAAGCTCTGCTATTTGCAACGATCCTTCTGCATCCCAGTCTCCAACCTCTGTTTTATGTAGCAGGACTTCTGCACCTCAGTCTCCAAACTCGGCTCTCTGCAACAGTCCTTCTGCACCCTAGTCTCTAAATTCTGCTCACTGCAAAAGTCCTTCAGTACTGCATTCTCCAATCTCTACTCTCTGTAACGTTCTTTCTGCACCCCATACTAGAGTGTCTGCTTTCTGTATCAGTCCTTCTGCACCCCAGTCTCTAACTTCTGCTCTAAGTGTCCTTCTGCACCTTAGTCTCAAAACTCTACTCTCCGCAACAGTCCATCTGCACCCCAGTCTCCAAAGTCTGCTCTCTGCAACAGTCCTTCTGCACTTCAGTCTCCAACCTCTGCTCTCTGCAACAGTCCTTCTGCACCCCAGTCTCCAAACCCTGCTGTCTGTATCAATCCTTCTGCACCTCAGTATGCAAACCCTGTTCTCTGCAACGGTCGTTCTGAACCTCGGTCTCCAACCTCTACTCTCTGTAAGAGTCCTTCTTTACTTTAGTCTCCAACCTCTGCTCTCTGTGGGATTCTTCGCCAACCCAGTCTCCCAACTCTGTTCTCTGTAACATTCCTTCTGCACACCAGTCTTCAATCTCTTCTGTCTGCAATGATCATTCTTAAACCCAGTCTCCAACCTCTGCTCTATGTAACAGGACTTCTGCAACCCAGTCTCTAAACTCTGCTCTGTGTTACAGGCGTTCTGCACCCCAGTCTCCAACCTTTTCTCTCTGAAACGATTCTTTTCCACCCCAGTCTCAAACATCTGCTTTCTGCAAGTCTTTTTGCACCTTAGTCTCCAAACTTTGCTCTCAGTAAGATCCATCGAACCCCATTTTACAACCTCTGCTCTCAGTAACAGTCCTTCTGCACCCAAGTCTCCAAACTCTGATCTCTGTAACAGTCCTTCTGAACCCCAGTCTCCAAACTCTGCTCTCTGTAACAGTATTTCTGCACCTCATTCTCCAACATATTCTCTCTGCAACAGTCTTTCTGCTTCCCAGTCTCTGAGATCTGCTCTCTGTAACAGTCCTTCTATACCGCAGTGTCCAACCTCTGCTCTCTGTTTCGGTTCTTCTACACCCCTGTCTCCAATCTCTGGTTTCTGTATCAGTCTGTCTGAACCCCAGTCTCCAACCTCTGTTCTCTGTATCCATCCTTCTGCACGTCAGTCTCCAACTTGTGCTCTCTGTAAGAGTCCTTCTGCATCCCAGTCTCCAACTTCTGCTCTCGGTAACAGTTGTAAACCGCAGTCTCCAAACTCTGCTCTTTTTAACGGTCCTTCTGCACGCCAATTTCCAACCTCACCTTTCTGTATATGTCCTTCTACACCTCAGTCTCCAAACTCTGCTCTCTGTTACAGTCATTCCACACCTCAGTCTCCAAACTCTGCTCTCTATAACAGTCCTTCTGCACCTCAGTCTGAAACCTCTGCTCTCTGCATGATCATTCTGCACCCCAGTCTCCAACCACTGCTCTCTATAACAGTACACCTGCACATCAGTCTCTAACCTCTGCTCTCTGTAAGATCCTTCAGCAACCCAGTCTTTAAACTCTGCTCTCTATAACAGTCCTTCTGCACCCTAGTCTCCAACCACTGCTCTCTGCAATACTCCATATGCACCCAAGTCTTTAATTTTGGCTCTCTGCAATATTCCTTCTGCACCCCGGTCTCCAACATCTGCTGTCTGAAACAGTCTTTCTCCAACCCAGTCTCCAAACTCTGCTCTCTGCAACAGTCCTTCTACACCCCGGTCTCCAACCTCTGCTTTCTGTATCAGTCCTTCTGCACCACAGTCTTCAAACATTGCTCTCTGTAACAGTCCTTCAGCACCTCACTCTGCAACCTCTGCTCTCTGCACCTATTCCTCTGCACCCCAGTCTTCAACCTCTGATCTCTGGAACAGTCCTTCTGTACTGCAGTCTCCAACCTCTGCTCTCTGTAACAGTCCTTCTGCACCAGAGTCTCCGAACTCTGCATTATTTATCAGACATTCTGCACACCAGTTTCCAACCTCTGCTCTTTGTAACAGTCTTTCTGCACCTCAGAATCCAACCTCTTTTCTCTGCAAAAGTACTTCTGCGCCCCAATCTCCAACCTCTCCTCTCTGCAACAGTCCTTCTGAACCTCAGTCTTAAAACTCTGCTCTCTGCAATAATCCTTCTGAACCCCAGTCTCCAACATATGCTCTCTTTAACAGTTCTTCTGTACCTCAGTCTCCTACCTTTGCTCTATGCAACAGTCATTCTGCACACAAGTCTCCAACATCTGCTCTCTGCAAGTTCTTCTACACCCCAGTCTCCAACCTCTGCTCTCTGCAACAGTCCTTCTAAACCCCAGTCTCCATAATCTGCTCCAACCAACGATCCTTCTGCACCCTAGTCTCCATCGTCTGCTCTCTGAAAAAGTCCTTCTACACCACAGTCTCCAAACTGTGCTCTCTGCAACAGTCTTCAACACCCAAGTTTTCATACAATGCTCGCCCCAACGATCCTTCTGCACCCCAGTCTCCAACCTCTGGTCTCTACATCAGTTCTTTTGCACCCCAGTCTCGAACCTCTTCTCTCTGTAACAGTCCTTCTGTACTGCATTTTCTATCCGCTGTTCTCCGTAAGGGTCCTTATGCACCCCAGTATCCAACCTCTGCTTTCTGTATCAGTCGTTTTGTACCACAGTCTAAAAACTCTGCCCTCTGTAACAGTCCTTCTGCAACTCAGTCTGCAACCTCTGCTCTCTGCAGCAGTCCTTCTGCACCCCTGTCTCCAACATTTGCTCTCTGCAACAGTCCTACTCCACCACAGTCTCCAAACTCTGCTCTCTATAACAGTCCTTCTGTACTGCATTCTCCAACCTCTGCTCTGTGTAAGGGTACTTATACACCCGAGTCTTCAACCTCTGCTTTATGTATCAGTCTTTCTGCACCCCAGTATCCAAATTCTGCTCTCTGTAACAGTTTTTCAGCACCTCACTCTCCAAACTCTGCTCTCTGTAAAAGACCTTCTGCATTCCAGTCTCCAACCTCTGCTCTCTGTATCAGTCCTTCTGCACCCCAGTCTCCAACCCTTGCTCGCTGCAACAGTCCTTGTGCACCCCAATCTCCAACATCTGCTCTGTGCAACAGTTCTTCTGAACCTCAGTCTAAAAACTCTGCTCTCTGCACTAATCCTTCTGCACCCGAGTCTCCAACCTCTGCTCTCTTTAACAGTCCTTCTGTACCTCAGTCTTCAACTTCTGCTCTGTATCAGTCCTTCACCCCTGTCTCCCACATCTGCTCTCTGTAACAGTCCTTCTTCACCTCAGTCTTCAACCTCTGCTCTGTGTAACAGTCCTTCTGAACCCCTGTGTCCAACCTCTGCTATCTGCAAAAAACCTCTGCTCTCTGTAACAGTTTTTCTATACCGCAGTCTCCAAACTCTTTTCTCTGTAACGGTCCTTCTGCACCCCAGTCTCCAAACTCTACTTTCTGTATCAGTATTTCTGCACCACAGTCTACAACCTCTGCTCTCTGTAACACTCCTTCTTCACCTTATATCAAAACTCTGCTATCTGCGATAGTCCTTATGCACCCCAGTCTCCAACCTCTGCTGTGTGCAAAATTCCTTCGGCACCCCAGTCTGCAACGTGTGCTCTGTGTAACAGTCCTTCTGCAGCCAGGTTTCCAACTCTTCTCTCTGCAATGATCCTTCTGTACCTCAGTCTTAAACCTCTGCTCTCTGCAACAGGCCTTCTGCACCCCAGTCTCCAAACTCTGTTCTCTGAAATAGTCCATCTCCACCTCAGTCTTCAACCTCTGCTCTCTGAAAGAGTCCTTTTGCACCCCAGACTTCGACATCTTCTCTCTAAACAGTTTTTATGCATCCCAGTCTCCAACATATTCTCTCTGCAACAATCCTTCTGCACCCCAGTGTCAAAACTCTGCTCTCTGCAACGATCCTTCTGCACCCCAGTCTCCAACCTCTGCTCTCTGAAAGATCCTTCTGATCCCAGTTTCCCAACTCTGCTCTCTGTAATATTCCTTCTCCACGCCAGTCTCCAACCTCTGCTTTCTGCAACGGTCCTACTGCACCCCAGTCTCCAAACTCTGTACTTTGCAACACTCATTCTGCTTTCTTGTCTCAGAACTCTGCTCTCTGTAAAGGTCCTTCTGTACCGCAGTCTCCAAACTCTGCTCTCTGTAAAGGTCCTTTGCACGCCAGTCTCCAACTTCTGCTTTCTTTGTCCGTCCTTCTGCACCTCAGTCTCCAACCTCTGCTCTCTGCAAAAGTCCTTCTACACCCCATTTTCCAACTTCTGCTCTCTGCAACAGTTATTCTGAACAAAAGTGTTCAACATCTGCTCTCTGAGAAACTCCTTGTGTACCCTAGTCTCCAACCTCTGCTCTCTGCAACAGTCCTTCTCTACTGCAGTCTCCAACTTCTGCTCTCTGCAACGAACCTTCTGCACCCCAGTGTCCAACATCTGCTCTCTGCAAAAGTCTTTCTGCACCTCAGTCTGAAAATTTTTCTCTCTCCAAAAATCCTTCTGCACCCCAGACTTCAAAATCTGCTCTCTGTAACAGTCCTTCTTCACCTCAGTCTCCAAAGTCTGCTCTATGTAAGATCCTTCTGCAACACAGTCTCCAAAATTTGCTCCCTGTAACAGTCCTTCTGCACCTCAGTGTCCAACCTCTTCTCTCTGTAATAGTCGATCTACACCTCAGCCTGAAACCTCTTTTCTCTGCATGATCCATCAAAACCCCAGTCTCCAACCACTGCTCTCTGTTACAGTCCTCCTGCACATCAGTCTCCAAACTCTCCTCTCTGTAAGATACTTCTGCCACCCAGTCTCCTAACTCTGCTCTCTATAATACTCCTTCTGCACCCAGTCTTTAACCTCTGCTCTCTTTAACAGGCCTTCTGCATTCCAGTCTCTAAACTCTTCTCTCTGCAACGATCATTCTACACATGAGTCTTCAACATATGCTCTCTCTAAGATCCTTCTGCAACCCAGTCTCCCAACTCTGCCCTCTCCAACAGTCCTTCTGCACCATTTCTCCCAACTCTCCTCTCCGTAACAGGCCTTCTGCACCCCAGTATCCAAAGTCTGTTCTCTATATCAAGCCTTCTGCACCAAAGTATCCAACCTCTGCTCTGTGCAACAGTCCTTCTGCACCCCAGTCCCCAAACTGTGGTCTCTGCAAAAGTCCTTCTTTACCTCAATCTTAAGACGCTGTTCTCTGATACGATCCTGTTGCACCTCAGTCTCCAACCTCTACTCTCTGTAACAGTCCTTCTGCACCTGGGTCCCAAACATCTGGTCTTTGTTAGATCCTTCTTCAACCCAGTCACCAAACTCTGTGATCTGTAACAGTCCTTCTGGAGCCCTTCTCCACACTCTGCTCTCCATAACAGGCCTTCTGCACCTCAGTTTCCAACCTCTACTCTCTGTTTCAGTCTTTTTGCACCTCAGTCTCCAACCTCTGCTCTCTGCAACGATCCTCCTGAACCCTAGTCTCCAAAGTCTCCTCTCCTCAACAGTCCTTCTGCACCTCAGTCTCCAAATTCTGCTCTCTGCAACAGTCCTTCTTCACCCAAGTCTCCAACCTCTGCTCTTTGCAACTGTCCTTCTACACCCCAGTCTTCAACATCTGCTCTGTGTAACGGTCCCTCTGTACCCCAATTTCCATCATCTGCTTTCTGTAACAGTCCTTCTGCACCTCAGTCACAAAACTCTGTTCTCTGTAACAGTCCTGCTGCACTTCAGTCTCCAACATCTGCTCTCTGTTTCTTCTTGCAGAAGCACCTCTGTCTGAAACCTCTGCTCTCTGCACTATCCTTCTGCACACCAGTCTCCAATCACTGCTCTTTGTAAATTCGTCCTGCACCACAGTCACCAGCCATTGCACTCTGTAAGATCCTTCTGCAACTCAGCCTCAAAACTCTGCTCTCTATAACAGTCCTTCTGCAACCCAGTCTCCAACCTCTGCTCTCTGTAGCAGGCCTTATGCACCCCTGTCTCCAAACTCTGCTCTCTAAAACACTCCTTCTGCACGCCAGTCTGCATCCTCTGCTCTCTGTAATGGTCCTTCTGCACCACAGTCTTACACCTCTGCATTCTGTATCATAATTCTTCACCCCAGTCTCCAACATCTGCTCTGTGTAACAGTCCTTCTGCATCTCAGTCTTCAACGTCTGCTTTCTGCAACAGTCCTTCTACACCCCAGTTTTCAACCTCTGCTTTCTGCAACATTCCTTCTGCACCTCAGTCTCCAACCTGTGCTCTCTGTAACAGTCCTTCTGCACCGCAGTCTCCCACCTCTTCTCTCTGTAACGATCCTTCTGCAGCCCTGTCTCCACCTCTTCTCTCTGTAACGATCCTTCTGCAGCCCTGTCTCCACCTCTGCTCTCTTCAACGATTCTTCTGCAACTCAGTCTCCAACTTCTGCTCTCTGCAACGATCCTTCTGCACCAGTGTCTCTAATCTCTGCTCTCTGTAACTGTTTTTCTGCACCTCAGAATCCAACTGCTGTGCTCTGCAACCGTCCTTCTGCACCCCTGACTCCAACCTCTGTTCTCTGCAACGATCCTAATGCAACCCAGTCTCCAACATCTGCTCTCTGCAACAGTCCTTCTGCACCCCAGTCTCCAACGTCTCCTCTCCTTAACACTCCTTCTGCACTGCAGTCCCCAACCTCTGTTCTCTGTAAGTTCGTTCTGCACCCCAGTTTCCAAACTCTACTCTCTGTAACATTCCTTCTCCAACCAAGTCTACAACCTCTGCTTTCTTTAACGGTCCTGCTGCAACCCAGTCTCCAACATCTGTTCTCTGAATTAGTCCTTCTATTCCCCAGTCTCCAACCTCTGCTCTCTGTAACAGTCCTTCTGTACCTGCCAAGGCCAATGTCTCGGCTTGGCACCAGAATCACGAGCCACCACACACCTTTGTAGGTTCAAACAGCAATTCTTTATTCCAGCTCTCACACCGCCTCCACACAGGTCCAGGGGCAAACACGTTCTGCCGTCTGCCTGCACAATTCGCCTACTCCAAGAGGCTATCTCCAAATCCCATTTTAATCTCACGAGAACTCAACGGGAACAAGCAGCAGGAACACCCTAATCCCAGCAATAATCTTCAACTTCCAACTTCCCTAAAACCCATTATCTTAAACTGGCAACGCCTTAAACTCAAGGAGCCGAGCCGGTTACTTCCTCAAACCTGATCAGCTCTAAACCCGGATCTGCCTAGGTCCTTGAGCAAGGTCACCTCATTAAAGCATGCATGCAATGTCCCATCAAATGTCCTCTAAGCAGCATGGGGTACGCTTGGCAAGGAAATTTCGATGCGTCATTCCTACTTGGTAATGGCCCTCAGCATGTACCACTGTCTCCAACCTCTGCTCTCTGTAACGGTCCTTCTGCACCCCAGTCTCAAACCTCTGCTTTTTGTATATGTCCTTCTGAACCATGGTTTCCAACCTCTGCTCTCTGTAAAAGTCCTTCTGCACCTCAGTCTCCAACCTCTGCTCTCACTAACGGTCCTTCTGCACCCCAGTCTGCAAACTCTGCTCTCTGTAACAATCCATCTGCAACTAAGTCTCTAACCTCTGCTCTCTGTAACAGTCCTTCTGCTCCCTGGTCTCCAACATCTGCTCTCTCAAAGGATCCTTATTCTACCCAGTCTCCAACCTCTGCTCTCTGTAACAGTCCTTTTGTATCACAGTCTCTAACCTCTTCTCTTCGTAATGGTCCTTCTGCTCCCCAATTGCAAGCCTCTGCTTTCTGTAATACTCTTTCTGCACCCCAGTCTCCAACCTCTTCTCTCTGCAGGGATCCTTCTGGACCTCAGTCTCTAAAATCTGCTCTCTGCAACAGTCCTTCTGCACCCAAGTCTCCAAACTCTGCTCTCTGTAACAGGCCTTCTGCACCCCAGTCTTCACACTCTGCTCTCTATAACAGGCATTCTGCACCCCAGTCTCCAACCTTTACTCTCTGCAATGAACCTTCTGCACCCCAGTCTCCAAACTCTGCTCTTTGTAACAGTCCTTCTGCACCCCAGGATCCAACATCTTCTCTCTGCTACAGTCTTTCTGCACCTCAGTCTGAAAACTCTGCTCTCTGCAACAATCCTTCTGCACCCCAGTTTCCAATCTTTGCTCTCTGAAACAGTCCTTCTGAACCTCAGTCTATAAAATGCTCTCTGTATGATCCTTATGCAACCCTGTCTCAAAACTGTGCCTTCTGTAACAGTTCTTCTGCATCCCACTCTCCTAACTCTTCATCTGCACACAAGTCTCCAACCTCTGTTCTCTGCATCAGTCCTTCTGCACCCAAGTCTCCAACCTCTGCTCCCTGTAACAGTCATTCTGAACCGCAGTCTCCAACGTCTGCTCTCTGCAAAGGTTGTTCTGCACCCTAGTATCAAACTTCTGCTCTCTGAAACCGTCTTTCTGCACCCCAGTCTCCAACTTCTGCTCTCTGTAACATTTCTTTTGCACCCTAGTCTCCATCTGTGATCTCTGTAACTGTCCTTCGGCACCCTAGTCTCCAAACACTTTTTTCTGCAACAGTCCTTCTGCACCCCAGTCTCCAAACTCAGCTCTCTGTAACAGTCCATCTGTACCGCAGTCTCCACACTCTGCTTTCTGTATCAGCTCTTCTGAACCCCAGTCTCCAACCTCTGCTCTCTTTTACAGTCTTTCTGCACCTCATTCACCATCTTCTGCTCTCTGCAAACGTCCTCTGCACCCCAGTCTCAAACCTCTGCTCTCTGCAACATTCCTTCTACACCCCAGTAACCAAACTATACTCTTTGCAACGAACTTTCTGCACCCCGGTCTCCAAAGTCTGCTCTATGCAACATTCCTTCTGCACCCCAGTCTCCATCCTCTGCTCTCTATAAGAATCCTCCTGCACCCAAGTCTCCAACCTCTCCTCTCTGTAAAAGTCCTTCTGTACCACAGTCTCCAAAATCTGCTGTCTGCAACAGTCCTTCTGCACCCCAGTCTCCAAACTCTGCTGTCTGCAACAGTCCTTCTGCACCCCAGTCTTCAACCTCTGCTCTCTGCAACATTTCTTCTTCACCCCAGTCTCAATCCTGTGCTCTCTGTAACTGTCCTTTTGCACCCTAGTCTTCACCCACTGCTCTCTGAAGCGATCCTTCTGCACCTCAGTCTCCAACCTCGGTGCTCTGCAACGATCCTCTGCACTTCAGTCTCAAAACTCTGTTCACTTCAATGATCCTTCTACACAACAGTCTCCAAGCTCTGCTCTCTGTAACAGTCTTTCTGAACACCAGTGTCCAAACTCTGCTCTCCGTAAAAATCCTTCTGAATCTCAGTCTCCAAGCTCTGCTCTCTGTAACAGTCCTTCTGGACCTCAGTCTCCAACCTCTGCTCTCTGTAACGATCTTTCTGCAACTCAGTCTCCAAACGCTGCTCTCTGTAACAGACCTTCTGCACCCCAGTCTCCAACCTCTACTCTCTGTAACAGTTTTTCTAGACACCAATCTACAAACTCGGCTCTCGGTAACACTTCTTCAGCTCCCCAGTCTCCATCCTCTACTCTCTGTAACACTCGTCCTGCTCCCCAGTCTCCATCCTCTGCTCTCTGTAAGAATTCTTCTGCACCCCAGTCTCCAAACTCTCTTCTCTGTAACAGTCCTTTTGCACCTCACTCTCCACCTCTGCTCTCTGTTAAAGGCCTAATGCACCCCAGTCTCTAAACTCTGCTCTCAGATAAAGGCCTAATGCACCCCAGTCTCCAACCTCTGCTCTCTGTAAGATCCTTCTTCACCCCGGTCTCCAAACTTTGCTTTCTATAACAATTCTTCTGCACCCCAGGCTCCAAAATCTGCTCTCTGTAACAGTTCTTCTGTACCGCAATCTCCAACCTCTGCTGTCTCTAACAGTCCTTCTGCACCCCAGTCTCCAAACTCTACTTTCCATATCAGTTATTCCGCACTTCAGTCTCTTACCTCTGCTCTCTGTAACAGTCCTTCTGCACCTCAGTCTCCAACCTCTGCTCTCTGTGACAGTCCTTCTGCACCCCAGTCTCCAAAATCTGCTCTCTGCAATGATTCTTCTTCTACCCAGTCTCCAACCTCTGCTCCCTGCAACAGACCTTTTGTATCGCAGTCTACAACCTCTTCTCTTTGTAACGGTTCTTCTGCTCCCCAATTGCCAACTTCTGCTTTCTGTAAAAGTCCTTCTGCACCCCAAACTCTTACCTCTTCTCTCTGCAACGATCCTTCTGCACCTCAGTCTCTAAATTCTGCTCTCTGCAACAGTCCTTCTGCACCCCAGTCTCCAGACTCTGCTCTCTGTAAGATCCATTTGCATCCCAGTTTCCAACCTCTGCTCTCTATAACAGTCCTTCTGTACCCCAGTATCCAACCTCTGCTCTCTGTAAAAGTACTTCTGCAACTCAGTCTCCAACCTTTGCTTTTTGTAATGGTCCTTCTGCACCCCAGTATTCAAACTCTGCTCTCTGTAACAATCCTTCTGCACCTCAGTCTCCAACGTCTGCTACTTGTAGCAGTCCATCTGCAACCCAGTCTCCAACATCTGCTCTCTGGAACGTTCCTTCTGCACCCCAGTCTCCAAACTCTGCTCTCTGTAACAGTCTTTCTGTACCTCAGACTCCAACCTCTGCTCTCTGTAACGGTCCTTCTCTGCCTCAGTCTGAAACCTCTGCTCTCTGCAAAGAACCTTCTGCTCTCTGCAAGATTTTTTCTGCACCCCAGTCTCTATCTGTTCTCTCTGTAACTGTCCTTCTGCACCCCAGTCTCCAAACTCTGCTCTCTGTAACGTACTTTCTGCACCACAGTCTGAAACATCTGCTCTCTGCAACAGTCCTTCTGAAACCCAGTCTCCAACCTCTCCTCTCTGTAAGATCGTCCTTCACCCCAGTCTCCAAACTTTGCTCTCTATAACAGTCCTTCTGCAAC